>NC_091131.1:12854799-13039799 GCF_040183065.1 Periplaneta americana | reverse complement strand
CAATCTTGAATATTATATTTATGACTGAGATCATCACAGCGTGGAAGGTAAATAGCGCGTTTCTCTTCATGTACCTGCTTCGGTTGTTCTTCATTAATTTCGAACCTTACAGTGGGGTCAAGAATGAGACCAGTTCTTTTATCTCGGTCAATTATTATGATGTCAGCACGCCGTGTAGATCCTTCCATTGAACTTCCTCATATACTTCGTATTCACCATGTTCCCTTAATCTGTTAGCAATTATTGAGCGGACTGTGTTATGTCTGTCAATTCGCAGTAATTCTCCCTGAGGGCAGAAACCTAGCACGTAAGGTAATAAACAAATGAAAGTAAAAGAAGAGTCCATCTCATAAGGGAGTAGTATAAGTAGCAGTACCATAAAGTAAGAAGCGCCATTGCTCAAGCACTACGTGTTTTCGGAGAGGTTCATGGTCTATCAACCACCGGCAGCAGTCGTAGGATAGATATAATCGCTTTCCAGGACCATCGGAGAGGTTTTATAATTGACCCTACAGTTCGTTTCGAGATTTGCAAGATGTTCATAAGGAGAAACGATTTATCTCTTAACCAACAATCCTGTATTATCAAGAGAAATATCAATTACAACAGATAGAAATAATAGGCTTGATGGTCGGAGCAAGAGGATCCATCCCGAATCAGTTTGTTCATTTTTGCAAGGATTTTCATTTGCCATCTTAATATATAAAATTGAATGTGGGTATGTATATACGTATGTATGTGTATGTTCTCTATACAAATCTATACGCTTTGACCGATATGTGCCAAAGTTTGCACATTTAACCTTCATAACCAGGAGAAGAACACAGGCTACATTAAAATTGTGCAAATGGAAGTTAGATTAATTAAATTTGTAAAAAATAAAAATAAATAGATCAAATATTCATGTATTATATTAAAATGCAAAATCTTCTACAGTCAATTGTTCTTTATTATTGTCTGTTGTATTCAACATAGACTTTCACGAGGTCTTGGAAATTTTAACACGAAATTAAATTACATTGTTGTTACACATCATGAAGGCTAAAACTAGATAATTCATGCAATAAGTATCTTTACGCAGTCCAGGACCGTATTATGAATTCCTCGATGCAGTTTTGTAGATAGTGAGCAGACTGTTTTATCCAATTGAATTCTAGAATTCTTTCAAACTACAAGGATTGCTACCACATAATTTAGTTAATATTGAATAGCCATAGTAGACCTACTATTGCGAAATATTGACTCACCAAAATTATGCACTAACAAGAATTTGTGTCAAAAACTCATGTGAAACGTAATATGAGTGGCAATATTAACTGGAAAAACGAAAGAAGATGATGTTTTTATCCCACGTATTGCTATTATAGCCATTCGATTTTAAGAAATTATTATAAGTTATAGTAATATTTGTGATAATATTACAATATTATAATATTGCAATAATAATATAGAGCCTATTTTACTGTTACTGTTAACCCGTCTCTTATTAATAAGTTATGGTCACTAATGACTTGGCCGTTTATAGAAAAATATGATTTTCTGTTGTG
The DNA here is from genome assembly GCF_040183065.1 of Periplaneta americana. Taxonomy (NCBI): domain Eukaryota; kingdom Metazoa; phylum Arthropoda; class Insecta; order Blattodea; family Blattidae; genus Periplaneta; species Periplaneta americana. Next base: position 13,038,252 of record NC_091131.1, on the reverse strand, counting down.
GTAGTGTTCTACATTGCCTTCTCCAGGAGAGTGAATTCTGATGAGTATAGTCTCCTTTACTGCAAAACATCCTGAAATCCATGTATTTGATATAATCCATCCGTTACAGATTGTAGTTTGGCCTTGAAGGAAATTAAATATATTGTGGGCAGAAAGGCTTAATAATGCATAATGCCGTGGTACGATATTATCATCAATCACAATGTTAAATATCTTAAATATCCCTGTAGCATAAGGTCTATTCATAGGTGAGATGGAATTATTTCGATTAGTCAGTTTTTTGGATATTAGTGGCACTTTCTTTAATATTCGTCACTAGGGATGAGAAAACATAAGTAAATATGGTTCGTTTTGGTTTTATATAGTTCCCTTGCCGAGGTCTCCGATAAGTCTAACAAACAGTTTATTTAGAAATAGACCAAAATTTAAAACCCGGGCAACGCCGGGTAATTTAAGCTAGTCATCTATAATTACCAATTTTTGTTTACTTGCGTTGAAAGGTTCGATTGCATTGTTAAGAAATCACCTGAGATAAGACATTGCACTTAAATTCATTTTTTTTTTCTTTCTTGCACTGGTTTTGTATTCATAACAAATTATCCATGTAATATGTACTCTTCAAAATTTTGTTTTGTAAATGGTATACTTTGTCTTCTAGCTAGTCCCTGTTTAGTGAAAGTTTTTGATAATGATAATAAAAATAGAAGACACATCAACCATTATTGCGCCATAGTTACGCAATGCTACAGCACGACGTCACATTCTTAGTCGTAACATGGCCAACATTGAACAAATTTATATACCTATAAGTGCACGTTTAACATGAGTTTAATATAGCTATTTCTTTGTTTTTTTAGAACTTCGAACACGTATTTATATTAGGTGATTGTTAATATGACCATGACTAGACCACAGTATAAAGAAGATACAGTAAGGTCAACTAGCCCATTTCGTGGGAACAAATTCTGAGTGCGCATGTCACGAAACCGGGTGTATTGTCTGGAACCTCCACCAGATGGTTCTCCATCTACGACAGGCTGGCGTAATTTAATATTAACTGAAAAGATTTATTACTCTTCTTTTAACAATTTGAAAGACATGAGGCAAAGGAATGGCAACATAATCATAGGCCTAATAATAATTACTTCCGTAAGTAAACATCATGAAAATATTCACTAATTGACGCTAATTTTAAAGTCACTGGCAGATGCTTATGCTGGTAACGTAATATTGAATCATTAGCTACATAGATCATGACATTCGTTTCGATGAAGTTACGTCAACAATGGCTATAATAAAATTTTGTTGACTAGCTAATAACATTATATGGAAAGAAATGCAATGGATATGAAGTAACAGAATAAAACGGTAAGCACTTCGCTAATAGTAGTCTATGTTTTACTTCAATCATAAACACTGCAATTTTATATGTATTTTGAAAAGAAAAAGTGAATTTTCATTAGACCTACATAATAAGACACAAATATCACTACAGAACAAAGGGATAATTACAACAGTTAATACAAAATTTCATCTGAAAGTTTAGCATGTCTGAACAGCTGATCGCTAAAATCAGCTGTTAGCGCTGCCGATACTAGCGACATGGTTGGATTCATTGAGAACTACACCTCCCTAAGTTTGATTTTAGTACCAACAACATCAAAGGTGCCGACAAGAGTTGTCTCTACTGTATCTTCTTTATACTGTGACTAGACCATGATAACCACGTGACTCCGAATCATGCTGCAGTAACGTACACAGCAACAGGAACTGAACCCTTAAATTGGCAAAGCTTCATTTCTCACACTTGTTTATTAAACCTTGTCGGACCGTAAAGAAAACAAGTATCGCAATGTCCATATTTTATAATTATGTCGTATAATATTATAGTATTGTAAAATTTTAATTTTTCTACCAATTTTTTTGTGCGAGATCGTGCGTATTTTCTTGGTTTCCGCATAAAACCAATCCGCGGTAAGTCTAAAATTCCATATTCAGTATTCCCAACCTAACACACATAAATTTCCGTCTTCTTACCGCTTAAGTGAGATATTGATTTTACTGCTTTAGGCTTTTAACATATTATTTTTAGACACGTTCATGTTATGTTATGTTTTATTTAACGACGCTCGCAACTGCAGAGGTTATATCAGCGTCGCCGGATGTGCCGGAATTTTGTCCCACAGGAGTTCTTTTACATGCCAGTAAATCTACTGACATGAGCCTGTCACATTTAAGCACACTTAAATGCCATCGACCTGGCCCGGGATCGAACCCGCAACCTTGGGCATAGAAGGCCAGTAGACACGTTCAATATAGTAATAATTATAAATTGGAAATTTACCACTTCAATTTCACCTAAATTGCACTGTTAATTATTGTTTTTAAATATTGCAAAAATTAAGTAAACACTACAATTCCACTAAAGTTACTGCATTCGTGATGCAAGTAACATTAAGGAAGCCGTGAAAAAATCAACAAGATTCCAGACTCATCATGGCGGCTACTTTGACCGGCAAAATTAAACTTGCCGATGTTATTACTGCAATATGTTATATAAATAATATTGTTAAAATATTAAAATTTATACTAATAATAAATCTGTAGCCGAAATTTTTCTGGTAATTTTCGATTTTCCAAAAATAATTGGTCCTAACATATATAATTAACCACCCTGAAACCGAAAATCGCTTTTTCGAAATTTTTGTTTGTATGTCTGTCTGTCTGTCTGTCTATCTGTATGTTTGTTACCTTTTCACGCGATAATGGCTGAACCGATTTCGATGAAAATTGGAATATAAATTAAGTTCGTTGTAACTTAGATTATAGGCTATATGGCATTCAAAATACGTTATTTAAAAGGGGGGTTATAAGGGGGCCTGAATTAAATAAATCGAAATATCTCGCTTATTATTGATTTTTGTGAAATATGTTACATAACCAAAGCTTCTTTAAAAATGATTTCTGATAAGTTTTATTCTCTGAAATATTTTGATAGGACTGATATTTAATGAGATAAATGAGTTTTAAAATTAAAATAACTGCCATATAAGGCGGTGTATTGAAATAAAAAACAAATGATTTCGTCTATAAGGGGCCTTGGACACAACAATCGAAAGCTATGAAACATAGCCTACAGACAATGTTTCTGTGTTTGTATGAAGTAATATCTGAAGCTAAATTAACCGATTTGTATAATTAATTATTATTTCATCATTGGAAAGTGTAGTTTCTCTGGATGGACATAATGCTATAATGTTATTACAGTAACTTGTGAGTGAATTGAGGGCAGGTAAGATTAAAATAGCTTCTTATGGACAGAAAACTTGATAGGTTATTCTGTATATTCATTTCCTGTGTTTCTTATAATAATGTTTATGAACATATTCATTTTTATCTCAGAGAATTAACGAACAACGAGAGTGTATTGATTTAGTATGCAGTAATAGTACGTTAGCTTAGCAATCTATTATTTTATAATTCAAATTTTAACTACGCTCAATTGAATCGTGTTAAAATACATAAAATACATATGCAATAAATGCAATGCAAAAAATTGGGTAATGAGCCAAGCAGATTATGTTGTAAAAGTTGTTCCTCCTGAGATTCAAGAGCTCCCACAACAAATTAAAAACTTTCTAATTCGAGTACATCCGTTATCAACACACTTTTTCATAATATAATATAATATAATATAATATAATATAATATAATATAATATAATATAATATAATATAATATAATATAATATAATATAATATAATATAATATAATATAATATAATATAATATAAACATAATAATAAATCTGTAGCCAAAATTTTTCTGTTAATTTTCGCTTTTCCAAAAATAATTGGTAATAACAATTAAGAAACATGTTAAAGGAATTGTCATTGCACCAAATGAGTGTCTCTGGATCAAAATGATCGCATTTTAATATTTTAAATACAATTTAAATTAAGTAACATATTAAACGATTTATCCTTCTATCAAACACGAATGTTCCCTGGATCAAATGTCCTATTTTAATTATGTAATTACTTTATATTTATTTCTAACGGGTGCAGCGGAGCGCACGGGTACGGCTAGTGAAAAATAAATCATTACATAACCTTACCGTTTGTTTTAAGTTCGCATTTATAGACTGGGGGGAAAAAAAAGACAGACGTATATCACGGCCTGCTGGAGTATAGTAAGCACAGAAAACATTTTATAGCAACAATGTTGAAGAATGATATTTTGGTTTTCCGAAGTTGCCGTCATTAAACAGAAACCAACATGGAGATTTCATTGCAACTAATTAGAAATTCCTCTTTCAGGTATGTAATAAACGATCTGCGCACAAAATAATGTACGATACACGAGCGGTATGTTTTCTTTAAATTCTCGGAAATTAAAAAAGCTCAACTACGTTTCGTTTTTTCAAACTTTTCCTCGAACATGAAAACTTCAACATACCGCTCTTGTAACGCATATTACTATTCTATTGTTCTATTAAAATTATAGCCTATAGGCTACTTTGCCAATTTAAGGGTTAAAAATAAAATTCCATGTCAGTTTTTTCACGTTTGTTAGGTTCCACATTCCCTAATTTTTACCCTCATTCTGCTTCTTTTTCATTCCTTCGTACAATGAATAATATAGTGATTAATTTATCCAGTCCTTCAGTCTTCGCTTTCCTTTTTCCTTAAATTAATCAATAATTCATTCATTCACTGAATCATTTATTAATACTTTCCATTTCTTCCATAGGTCTACTGATATTGTTTCTTTCTTCATACATTCATTCAACCATCCATTCCTATACTTATTTATTACCTCTGTCTTCACTTCTTGCAGTCTCCTTTTCTTTTCCTTTTCAGTAATTCGTTCCTTGTTCCATAGTTCTATTATTAATTTCTCTTTAATTTCATTTAGTTAATCAATCAATCAATCAATCAATCAATCAATCAATCAATCAATCAATCAATCAATCACTAAGTCAATCAATAAATAAGAAAATCAACCAGTCAAAAAAATCAATCACTCAGCCAATCAATCAGTAAATCATTCAATCAGAAAATTAATCAATCAGTAAGTCAAACAATCAGTAAATAAATAAATAATTTTAAATAAATAAATAAATAAATCTTTTTGACAGCCGTTTCATAATGACGATTTGTCTATTCTCATTTTAGTAGGCTATCGAAAAGTAATCGATTTCTGCTTCCACAAATTAGCGTGCCTAAAAATAAATTTCCGTGCCTAAAAGTATCCTACTTTTAAGCACGCTAATTATAAATACTGAAAACATAAATTCCAACTATTTATTTATTTTAAATATATACAACACAATTATTTACATTGGAAATTACAACATTTGGAGATGTGATACATACATTATTCACTTTCGAATCACTCATTAATCACTCATTTTTCTAATTATACTAATCACTTTCGTTATAGTAAACTGTACGTTGCAAAATTACATGACAAGCAGAACTCCACTTTAACAACTTCCTAACAACCAGCAAAGCAATCACCATAGCCTACTACATTATCCGAAGGCCGTGAAATCTCTCTACTTCCATACGAATGTAATACTTTTTCGTCTTTAACATCAGAAGTTCGTCATTGCTAGGGAACGAATCAACAATTTTATTCTCTTTAAAATACAGATACATTAGGGATTCTCTGTCTAAACAATCTTCTGGTCGGTGGACAATCTTCATTTCTCGTGCTTAAAACGCTATCATTTCGCAACTTGTTGCATAAATAGCTATTAAGGCTCTTTTTTTTTTCCTTTCATTCTCTCTTTGCTCACTCATTTGTTTTTATTCCTTTGCTCTTCTCCAATTTCATCCTTTTTCTAGTTCCATTTATTAATCCATTTATTATTTCCACCTCCTTCCTTTCTTTCACGCGTTCTATTATTATTATTATTATTATTATTATTACACTACACTACACTTACTGACTTTTAAGGAACCCGGAGGTTCATTGCCGCCCTCACATAAGCCCGCCATTTGTCCCTATCCTGAGCAAGATTAATCCATTCTCTATCATCATATCCCACTTCCCTCAAATCCATTTTAATATTATCTTCCCACCTACGTCTTTTTCCCTCCGGCCTCCCAACTAACACTCTATATGCATTTCTGGATTCGCCCATACGTGCTACATGCCCTGCCCATCTCAAACGTCTGGATTTAATGTTCCTAATTATGTCAGGTGAAGAATACAATGCGTGCAGTTCTGTGTTGTGTAACTTTCTCCATTCTCCTGTAACTTCATCCCTCTTAGCCCCAAATATTTTCCTAAGCACCTTATTCTCAAACACCCTTAACCTATGTTACTCTCTAAAAGTGAGAGTCCAAGTTTCACAACCATAAAGAACAACCGGTAATATAACTGTTTTATAAATTCTAACTTTCAGATTTTTTGACAGCAGACTGGATGATAAAAGCTTCTCAACTGAATAATAACAGGCATTTCCCATATTTATTCTGTGTTTAATTTCCTCCCGAGTATCATTCATATTTGTTACTGTTGCTCCAAGATATTTGAACTTCTCCACCTCTTCAAAAGATAAATTTCCAATTTTTATATTTCCATTTCGTACAATATTCCCGTCACGAATTATTATTATTATTATTATTATTATTGTTATTATTATTATTATTACAGAGATAGTAACGCATATTTTTTCCAAATTCATGCCCAGTTAAACGCTCCAAGTTAAAATAACCTTGGGCCGTTGGACTTGCGACACTTCTGTACATTTTATTCCACAAAGCATTGCACGTACATGCAATGCCATCTATATTATACCGTCCATTGACAAGGACGATTAATCCACTCGCATGGTTGTAAGATCAAAGTTAACTTTGTGCACTTCATTACAATGGTGTTAGCTATGTTCACATGTCAGTAATGTGTAAACACAGCATGTTACAAAAATCAAAGAAAAGGAATCCAAGCTCTGAAAATGTTCCAAGCGAACAACGAGGAGCCCTTGAGTCATACTGCAGTTATAAGTGGCTCATGAAACAGGACTAGAAGGGCTTGTCGGTGACCCGTGAATTGTGAGAAACAGAAGCAGGCGAGGTTCAGATTTTTTCAGCAACTGGGCAGATTACCATAAGGCGCTGCAACTGTGCCACCCGAGATCAGAGCACGCAATCGTCAGGCCTACCTACAGCCATCTTCGAACAACTCGTAACTAGTGCTGTATAGTCAACACAGATGCACGTCAGGTATCACGAATGTTCCTCACAGAGCAATCTGAGAGACATCGGAGCTGATGCAATTATTTTCACATTAGCTACAATTATAATCATACATCTTGATTACACAACTTTTAACACTGTATCACTTCGGAATACGTATGATAAGAACTATCTTGTGTTAAATTTTAACGTACCTTGTTAACATGTTTCGACCTATTCTGGGTCATCTTCAGAACTGGTCGTTGTTGGTCTTGGCGCCTCTTGTTTCCTGTGAGGGTGCGTTCGTAGTGTAGAGTCAAAGAGTGTATGTGTTTTGAAATTGAGTTGTGTGTTGAGAATATCGTTGGGGTGTGTTTTCGTGTGTCTGTATATTTCATATTGTTCTAGTGTGTTGAGTTTCTGGCTTTTTGGTTGGATGTGCAGTATTTCCATGTCTGTGTTGATGTCTCTGTAGGTGTGGTTGGCATTTGTGATGTGTTCTGCATATGTGGAGGTGGTTTGTAATTTTGTTATGGCTGTGATGTGTTCTTTGTAACGTGTTTGAAATGATCTGTCTGTCTGTCCTATGTAGAAGTTGTTGCAGGTGTTACATTTGAGTTTGTATACGTCTGTGTGGTTGTATTTGTTTGTGTGTTGAGATGTTTTTGTAGAGTTATTTGTTCTGTATGCGATGTTGTAAATTAATTTCTTGAATGAGGTTGCAATTTTACACACAAACAACACAAACAAACAAATACAACCACATGGAAATACTGCACATCCAACCAAAAAGCCAGAAACTCAACACACTGGAACAATATGAAATATACAGACACACGAAAACACACCCCAACGATATTCTCAACACAAACTCAATTTTAAAACACATACACTCTTTGACTCTACACTACGAACGCACCCTCACAGGATACAAGAGGCGCCAAGACCAACAACGACCAGTTCTGAAGATGACCCAAAATAGGTCGAAACATCGAAACATATTAAGGTACGTTAAAATTTAACACAAGAAAGTTCTTATCATACATATTCCGAAATACAATGATACAGTCCACACCAGTGGAGTAACGGTTAGCACGTCTAGCTGCGAAACCAGGTGGCCCGGGTTCGATTCCCGGTCGGGGCAAGTTACCTGGTTGAGGTTTTTCCGGGGTTTTCCCTCAACCCAATATGAGCAAATGCTGGGTAACTTTCGGTGTTGGACCCCGGACTCATTTCACCAGCATTATCACCTTCATCTCATTCAGACGCTAAATAACCTAAGATGTTGATAAAGCGTTGTAAAATAACCTACTTAAAAAAAACAATGATACATTGTGAAGAACTGTTTTCAGAATACGTGAGGGCTGATGTAGGAGGAAGAAGAATGAAGTGCATAAGATTTGCTGATGATATGGCGTTGTTAGCAGAAAAGACGATACTAAGGAATATGCTACTGGAGCTAAATAACAGCTGTGAGCAGTGTGAAATGGAGATAAATGCCAACAAGACGAAGACCATGGTTTTAGAAAGAAAAACAAAGAAAGTAAACGTGCGAATTCTAAATGAGGCAGTAGAGCAAGTGAACAGCTTCAAATACTTGGGGTGTAATATAAGCAGTAACATGAGCAGCTGCCAGGAAGTCAAAAGGAGGACAGCAATGGCAAAGGAATCTTTTAATAGAAAAAAGAGCATCTTCTGCGGACCTCTGAAGAAAAAACTAAAGAAGAAACTAGTGAAATGCTTTGTATGGAGTGTGGCATTGTATGGGGCAGAAACCTGGACATTACGACGAAGTGAAGAGAAACGACTAGAAACATTTGAAATGGGGATATGAAGAAGAATGGAGCATGTGAAGTGGAGAGACAGAATAAGAAATTAAGTTATGTTGGAAAGAGTGAAGAATAAATGATGCTGAAACTGATCAGGAAGAAGAAAAGGAATTGGCTGGGTCACTGGGTGAGAAGAAACTGCGTACTGAAGGATGCACTGGAAGGAATGGTGAACGGGAGAAGAGTTCGAGGCAGTAGAAGATATCAGATGATGGACTACATTAAGATATAGGAATCATATGCGGAGACTAAGAGGAAGGCAGAAAATAGGAAAGATTGGAGAATGCTGGGTTTGCAGTGAAATATCTGGACAGAACACTATGAATGAATGAATAATCATATATTTTACGTGACTATATATATAGTCACGTAAAATGTATGATTATATATACACACACACACACACACACACACACACACACACACACACACACACACACACACACACACACACACACAAACTGTATATAGCCTATATGAGAGAGAGGGAGAGACTAATAATGAAGTTTGGAAAAGAAACGAAAGAGTTTGAAGATAATGCACAGGAAGCAAAGAAATGAAAAATAAAATGGGCAGACGAATATACGAAATAATAAAGAAGTGTTTTTTTTTAATTGGTTTATTTTACGACGCTTTATCAACTTTACTGTAATGGTTATCTAGCATCTGAATGAAACTGAAGGTGATGTTAGCGCAATGAGTCCAGGGTTCAGCACCGAAATTTATCTAGCATTTACTCTTATTGTGTTGAGGGAAACCCCCGAAAAAAACTCATCCAGGTAACTTATCCCAACGAGGATTTGAACCCTACATGGTCAGACACGCTAACCGTTACTCCACAGCGGCGAACATAGAGAAGTAAATGAAAATTGAGAAAAGAAACAAGAAAAGGAAAACATAAATAAATTTTAAAAAGAAAAGAAAACAAATGAAAGTAAAATGAAGGAAATAAATTATTTTTCCCTATCACGGGAATTCTCTTATTGCGTCATTCACCTGTGTCCCCTGTTGGAGGAACACGCAACACTTGTACTGCTTAGCGCAGAGCAAAGAAGTGAAAAACGAACTGAAGAAATGAAGGGAGGAACAAGTGAAAAAATTACAAATAAAACGAATAAGTGAAAAATGGAATGAAGACATTACAAAGGAAACGAAAGAGTGAAAAATTAAATTAATAAATTAGTAAGGAAACGAAGGAGTGAAAAACGAAATGAAAAAATGAAGAAAGGGACAAGAGAAGAAATTACAAAGGAAACGAAGAAGTGAAAAATGAAATTGACAAATGAAGGAAGGAACAAATGAAAGAAAATGGAGTGAAAAATTAAATTAAAAAATGAAGGGACAAGTGAAAAAATTACAAAGGAAACGAAGAAGTTAAAAAATGAAATTAACAAAGGGAGGAAGGAAGGGACATATGAAGAATTACAAAGGAAACGGAGTGGAAAATTAAATGAAGAAATTCCAAAGTAAACGGAGTGAAAACTAAAATGAAAAAATTACAAAGGAAACGAAGGAGTGAAAAATTAAATGAAATTAAGAAAGGAAACGAAGGAGTGAAAAATGAAATGAAGAAATTAGAAAGAAACGAAGGAGTGAAGGATTAAAAAATAAATTACAAAGAAATCGAAGGAGTGAAAAATGAAATTAAGAAACGAAGGAACGGACAAATGAATAAATTACGAAGAAAACTGAGTGATAAATTAAATGAAGAAATTAGAAAGAAACGAAGGAGTGAAAAATTAAGTGAAATTAAGAAAGGAAACGAAGGATTAAAAAATGGAATGAAGAAATCACAAAGGAAATGGAGTAAAAATGGAATGAAGAAATTACAAAGGAAATGAAGGAGTGAAAAATTAAATTAAATTAAGAAAGGAAACGAAGGAGTGAAAAATGAAATTAAGAAACGAAGGAACGGACAAATGAATAAATTACGAAGAAAACTGAGTGAAAAATTAAATGAAATTACGAAGGAAACGAAGGAGTGAAAAGTGGAATGAAGAAATTACAAAGAAACGAAGGAGTGAAAAGTTAAAAAATAAATTATAAAGAAAACGAAGGAGTAAAAATGAAATTAAGAAACGAAGGAATGTAAAAATGAAGAAATTACGAAAAAACTGAGTGAAAAATTAAATGAAGAAATTACAAAGAAACGAATGAGTGAAAAATTACAAAATAAATTACAAAGAAAACGAAGGAGAGAAAAACGAAATGAATTTACAAAGGAAAGGGAGTGAAAAATTAAATGAAGAAATTACAAAGGAAAAGAAGGAGTGAAAAATTAAATAAAGAAATGAAGGAAGGACTAAATGAAGAAATTACAAAGAAACGAATGAGTGAAAAATTACAAAACAAAATAAATTACAAAGAAAACGAAGGAGAGAAAAACGAAATGAAATTACAAAGGAAAGGGAGTGAAAAATTAAATGAAGAAATTACAAAGGAAAAGAAGGAGTGAAAAATTAAATAAAGAAATGAAGGAAGGACTAAATGAAGAAATTACAAAGAAAACGGAGTGAAAATGAAGTAAAGAAATTATAAAGGGAACGAAGGAAAAATTAATAAAAAAGGGATAAAGAAAAGACACAATGAAATAAGGGAATGAAAATACGAACAGAAAAAAGAATTAAGGAAAACTGAGAGCAAAAACTATTAAAAAACAAAGAAAAAAATTGAAAAAAAAATAAACGAATGAAAACATTTAGAAGAAGATAAAAGATTTAGGAGGAATGAAAACGGAAAGAAAGAATGCAAATGAAATAAAGGAATGGAAAGAGAAAATGAAAGAACAAAAAAGACGCTTTGAAAGGGGGAATAAAGGAACGAAGAACAGTAAAAAAAAAGAGAAGAAATACATTAAAGAGAAATTTTCAGAATGAAATAAGAAAGGCAAATAACGGGAAAGAAAGTGAGGGCAGAATGGAGAAGAAACTGCAAGAGAAGAAAGAACGTAAATGGAGAGAAGAGGTCAACAAGCAAACAAACGACGGACTAGACTGCGGAACATCAACCTGCGAGGGGGGGGGGGCTGGCTGATGTTTAGCTGTGCGAGGGTGTAATGTTAACTTATCAAAGTCAGGGGAAGACGTATGCAACAGTGGGCCGTCGTAACACAGAAAACTTTCCCACACAAAATCGATAACTAATTTCAAGAGAAATGTTTTATGGGGGAGGGAAGAAAGCGAGCGGTGGGTCGGACTCGGAAATTAACTAAGCAGCGCTCTAGCATGTCCAGCGTTCCCACCCTGCCGGTCACCATTCTTGTTTTCTCACACCAAACTTTAATTCCAGCTTTAATTTTCGAAATTGACCAGATCCAAGGCGCCAACGTCGCTGGACAGTGTAATCCAAGTTTGCTTCATTATGTCTGATGAGCAGCTAAATTGCAGACGGTCATTACACAGCCTTCGCTTCTCACAGCGTCAGTCCGTGAGAGAGTGGGCTAACCCACAGTCCAAGCGAAAGAGCGTCGAATTTGATAAATTTCAATGACTGTTGTAGAAATGTGAAGATTTTTTACTTCCCAACAGTACGCTGAGAGAGCATGCGTTCACGGCCATCCATTGGCTAGAGCGTTGGATTCATAATTAGGTAACGGATTTCTAGGTGTTAATAAAGATTTAGAACTTTATAACATTCAATTTAAGAATTTCAGCAGTTACTATAAAACTAGTGGCTGGTGCAGCAAATGCTCCAAACTAAGTTCGTTGAAATAAACATTTTTCAGATTTATTTTCAATGAAGACTACGAGACATTTTGAAAATTATTTGCTTCCATAATAATGAAAGATACTCTCTCTCGAGCCAATACTGAAGAGAACCACCATATAAATATCTACACCACACCGCCATTAAATATATGAAAAAGACCCAACCCCACTTGATTAATAATTATAAAAATATTTGATTTTTAATAATATTATTATCTTACGTAAGTTTTATAGCTTTCAGTAACATATACTATATAGCCGCCACTCAGTAAAATATAGAAATCAAAATCTAATTTAAGTTAATCTCTACATCTACTTATATAACCCCAAAACGTTTCACTTTCATATCGTCAATATGGAATTAATATGTATAATTAATGAAAAATAGTCACATCATGGCATTAACTACAATAATATTTCATTTCTAATGGTAATAATGCCATCAAACCACCTCAAGTTTTGTAGTTTTCATTATCCAATACACAGCTGTACCCAGAAAATTACACACCACAGAATCGAACCTGTAAATTATTTTTAGTAAGTTAAGTTTTCAATAACCAATTTAATTTGAGCTCTAAATATTTCAGCATTCTTGCAAACATGGCCTTCGTGTAATATTGTTTACTGTAGTGTGTGTTTTGTTTTATTCTGAAATGCAATTAGCTAGTTCTCAAAACTGACGACAGATGGATTTTGGAAAATAGGAAAATTATGTTGAAAAATTGACATTTCACTAAAAACTACTATTTTTCTGAAAAACTTTGAGTTCCAAGCTTCAAAATGAGGGGTCATTTATTAAAATCCGTTCAGCCGTTTTCCCGTAATTTCCATTACCAGTTCAAATTATATGTATATAGATTAACAATTAATAATTTCAATTTTAGTAAATATTCCCTTTTCGGTGGAATTCATGTACCGTACAAGGAATTATGATACGATATGATATGATATGATATGATATGATATGATATGATATGATATGATATGATATGATATGATATGATATGATATATGATATGATATGATATGATATGATATGATATGATATGATATGATATGATATGATATGATATGATATGATATGATATGATATATATTTCTTCACAGCACTTCTTTACATGTAATGGTGTACCTCACATTTCTGTATCCGGTGTCACCATTAACATATTATTACAATAACACATTATTTGCAGTACACGTCTACACACATACTCTCAGTTCCGGTATATACCTTTTTTTTTATTACTTGGTCAATCTCCCCTTCAGTATTTCCCTACATTTCATTTGCTATTCTCTATTTGTTCATTAATCCTAATATATCTAATATTATATACTCCTTTCACACCCCCCTTTTCCTCTAACTACTATTCACTAAAATCTCAATTTCAATTTTTCTCTATAAATTATCATATTGAATTACTTGCCTATTTGTTCTTTGACCTTTTATTCAATTACTGTTCCAACATTCAAATGTTAGTACTAATTTTGTGCTGACACTTGTTCATTTCTCTAAACCCTTTCTCACTATTTTCACTCGTTTCTATTTGCGCTCACTTCAACTTTTACACTATTCTGCTTCCACCTAATCCATTGTCACTATTTTCTCTTCCTATAAATACTTATATTTTATTCTACACATCTGCTTATACACTTTCTCTCTCTCCTATACTTCTCGATCTTTTCCAGTTTCACTATAATGTACAAGGAATTGATGCTAACAATGAGTGCTACAGAACCGAGGATTCAAATTCTACCTGTGAAAGATACTGATTGCTGATTGGTCAGGTTCATTTCGCATAACGGGGGTGAACTGAAGTGAAAACTAATCTGTAAGGTCTCGCGTAATCTGAACAACCTACCACACCTTATATACTAGGATGGACTTTTCCAAACAGACTTCCGTTCCAGGAAATTTTGTAGCATTTTTATTTTTCCCTTTTTTAAGACCAATACTTGCCAGACCAGTGTTTGCATGTAAGAGATTTTTTCTTTTCTTTTTGTATTTTATTTATTTATTTATCTATTATTTCGTTGTCACTCTATTTCAATTCACTTGTTCATTTTATTTGTTCATTGTTTTCGTGCTTGCTTTCATTTTCCATTCCTTTTATTTTTTATTTTAGTTGGTTATTTAACGACGCTGTATCAACTACGAGGTTATTTAGCGTCGATGAGATTGGTGATAGCGAGATGGTATTTGGCGAGATGAGGCCGAGGATTCGCCATAGATTACCTGACATTCACATTATGGTTGGGGGAAACTTCGTAAAAAAACCCAACCGAGTAATCAGCCCAAGCGGGGATCGAACCCACGCCCGAACGCAACTTCAGATCAGCAGGCAAGCGCCTTAACCGCCTGAGCTACGCCGGTGGCTTTTTCCATTCTTCGTTACAATTCACTCATTAACTCAGTCATTCTTTTATAATATATTTTTACTCACTGTTACGTTAATTAAATTTATCCATTCATTCATCCTTCAAAGAATATATTTTATATTCTTCCTCCCCTTAGCCACCCGTACATTCTTTGTTTCTCTTCAATCAATTCTTAATTAATTAATTTTCTCCTCATGCCTTCGCTTGTCAAGAAATTCATATTTCATTTACACATCAGACGAAAAAACAATGGGGCTTGCATGACGTTTCATTCGACAGACGCCAGAAATGCACCTAATTCGTCACAGAACATGGCGCCGACAACGGAAAAACGTCAGCCGCGATCTGTAGCCACAAAAGAGCTAAAGCTTGGCGACGTTGTGATGCACCTCTACATTGTACTGCGTAAAACACACCTGTGCTAAAATTACGTCAGAGCTTCTCTGTTCTATGATTACAGAAACAAATTAAGTGACAACCCACATAATATGGGTTCTTAGGACGAGTCCTGCATTCTCTTAGGCCCAATTGTATAAAACTCCCTGACTAAAGATCAACTTTGATCGAAGATCGAAAAGTAAACCGAGTTCAGACACTTCTTCTATTGTATAAAACTTGTCTGCGATCAAATTACCTTGGTTCAAATGCAATCTAAGTTCAAATGAAAAGGATTTGGCAACATCGCATAAACAGGTGAAATACGTGATGCGCGGACCATGTTATACAGGTTTGTTCAGTGTTGCCAATCTAGCGATTTTAACTCTTTTTCAACAACAATTTCTTTTAACTTTTATATTGCTTAAATAGGGATTTAGTGACCTTTTTAGCACCCCATAGTGACAAAATTTAATCTTTCTTTGTCGATAATGAGAAATCTAGCGACGTTACAACTACTTTTTGGCGACTTTCAGTATTACACTCTGTTGGAGACACTGTTTTTTTTTTGCAATGTAAATAATGGCGGACAATAAGAAGAAGGTTGACTGTTCTCCAAGTTGTTATCATGTTATGGTGTTTGATACTGCTAAACATAATAAAGCTTTATAAAACGACAATTTTCGTTTAGTAATATAGTTAATTGAACATTTATGAATGTACCTATCATATCCATTAATAATTAATGGTTGTTATAAACATAATATAATTATAGGTTATGTTATTTGATACTGCTGAACACGATAGAGCCTTATAAAATATAAGAATGTTTGTGTATTAAGGCAAGAAATTGAAAGAAATATATATAAATGTACCTAACATATCTATTAATATTAATAACAATGGATATTTTATTTGCACAATCTGTCACTCGTATATTTCAAACAGAAAAGAAATAACTGAACTTGGATCATCTAACTTAATCGGAGAAATTTCTTCAGTCAAAGTTGACTTTAGTTTGAGACAAATTAATCTCAGATTAGACTTTATACAACACAAAATTCCAAGTTCAGCTGAAACAAGGATCAATTTAACCTCTGATCTAAGATTAAATGGTTTATACAAACGGGCCTTAATCACTTATTTCAAATTCTACACACCGCTATCCGAATCTACTTGGCTTTTCGTTTTCAAAATTTATCCGCATATCATCATTTAAGCACCAGGTCTCATCACAACAATGTTCTCACTCCACCCTGCCACGAGACATCTTTATATTCTTCATCCTGTAGCCTACAATCTCAGTTGCTACAAATTTATTGGAACTCGCTTCCGAGACGAAGTACGACTTAATTAGACAAAAAGTAAGTAAATTCTTGCTTAATATATTAATTACTGTTTAATATTTCATGCTTTTTCGTATAACGAAACTAACATCTGTCCATTATTATTATTATTATTATTATTATTATTATTATTATTATTATTACTATTTAAAATGTATCTCAGTGAAACTTACAGTACAGTCCGCATAGGCCAATTTCTATCTAATGCTTTTCCAATTCACTGTGGACTAAAGCAAGGAGATGCACTATCACCTTTACTTTTTAACTTCGCTCCAGAATATGCCATTAGGAAAGTTCAGGATAACAGACAGGGTTTGGAATTGAACAGGTTACATTAGCTTCTTGTCTATGCGGATGACGTGAATTTATTAGGAGAAAATCCACAAACGATTAGGGAAAACACGGAAATTTTACTTGAAGCAAGTAAAGCGATAGATTTGGAACTAGCCTACATTCGGAAAAGAGATAGTATATGATTATGTCTCGTGACCAGAATATTGTACGAAATGGAAACATAAAAATTGGAGATTTATCCTTCGAAGAGGTGGAAAAAAAAAATACCTTGGAGCAACAGTAACAAATATAAATAACACTCGGGAGGAAATTAAACACAGAATAAATATGGGAAATGCCTGTTATTATTCGGTTGAGAAACTTTTGTCATCCAGTCTGCTGTCAAAAAGCCTGAAAGTTAGAATTTATAAAACAGTTATATTACCGGTTGTTCTGTATGGTTGTGAAACTTGGACTCTCAATTTGAGACAGAAACAGTGTTTAAGGGTGTTTGAGAATAAGGTGCTTAGGAAAATATTTGGAGCTAAAGGGATGAATGGAGAAAGTTACACAACACAGAACTGCACGCATTGTATTCTTCACCTGATATAATTAGGAACATTAAATCCAGACGTTCGAGATGGGCAGGACATGTAGTACGTATGGGCGAATCCAGAAATGCATATAGAGTGTTATTTGGGAGGCCGAAGGGAAAAAGACCTTTGGGGAGACCGAGACGTAGATGGGAAGATAATATTAAAATGGATTTGAGGGAGGTGGGATATGATGATAGAGACTGGATTAATCTTGGTCAGGATAGGGACCAATGGCGGGTTTATGTGAGGGCGGCAATGAACCTCCGGGTTCCTTAAAAGCCAGTGAGTTATTATTATTATTATTATTATTATTATTATTATTATTATTATTATTATTATTATTATTATTATTATATCATTAATTTCTTTAAATAGAACACGAAATCTCTAATGGCAAAATTCCATTACATTTATATCGCTCCCAATATACATAGGCTACATAAGTGTTCTGCCCAAGGGCAGGACCTTCACTGCAAACCCACAATTCTCCAATCTTTCCTATTTTCTTCCTTCCTCTTAGTCTCCGCATATGATCCATATACTATCTTAATGTCGTCTATGATCTGATATCTTCTTCTGGCCCGAACTCTTCTCTCGTTCATTTTTCCTTCCAATGCATCGTTCAGTAGGCAGTTTCTTCACACCCAGCAACCTAACCAATTCCTTTTTCTCTTCCTGATCAGCTTCAGCATCATTCTTTCTTCACTCACTCTTTTCAACACAGCTTCGTTTCTTAATCTGTCTGTCCATTTCACACACTCCACCCTTCTCCATATCCACATTTCAAATGCTTCTATTCACTTCTTTTCACCTCGTCGTAATATTCATTTTTCTACTCCATAAAATGCCACACTCCACACAAAGCACTTCACTAGTATCTTTCTTAGTTCTTTTTCCAGAGGTCCGCAGAAGATGCTCATTTTTCTATTAAAAGCTTCCTTTGCCATTGCTTCCTCCTTTTGACTTCCTGGCAGCAACTCATGTTACTGCTTATAGTAAACCCTAAGTATTTGAAGCTGTCCACTTGCTCTACTGCTCATTTAGAATTCGCAAATTTACCTTCTTTATTTTCCTTCCGACAACCATCATCGATATATTTTATATTTAGATTTTGATCCCTATAGCTTAGGCCAAGTTGCAGTGAACTACAATTAAATTAAGTTAAATTAAAAAATAAGTACCGGTACATGATTTTAGTAAAATTTTGGTAACTCTGTTAGGGTTATAAGACAAATGTATATTACCAAAATAAAAGTTCTCTCTTTAAAAAATGAAGAAAATTTCATTTTCTCGTAATCCCCCTTATACTCTCTAAATGTCTTAATATGAATTGAGATAAGCATCGCTTACCGTTTTAAAGATCCTTTTTCGCCTAACCCGTGCATGAAACACGTATCTCCATTAGTACTCAAACACACTTCCTCTCAATTCGAACACAGTATAACCATCGCCGCCAACTTCTGATTGCCAGGGTCTCACAGAACAGAGCAGACCTCTTGCCATTTCGCAACGGTTTTTAGAGATAACATTTTAGAGGGCTATTAGTTCGATATTACAAAGGTACTGTTTAAGAAAAAACCATTCCACGTTGGTTTATGACTTGATACGTCCGATACTGCCTGTTTCTAACTAACTGCTCCGAACTTTTGCACTCGTAGTTGACGCTCTCCACTTTCTAATAATTGATAGTAAAAATAATAATAATGATAATAATAATAATCATAATAATAATAATAATAATAATAATAATAATAATAATAATAATAATACTTACTTATTGGCTTTTAAGGAACCCGGAGGTTCATTGCCGCCCTCACATAAGCCCGCCATTGGTCCCTATCCTGAGCAAGATTAATCCAGTCTCTACCATCATATCCTACATCCCTCAAATCCATTTTAATATTATCTTCCCATCTACGTCTCGGCCTCCCTAAAGGTCTTTTTCCCTCCGGCCTCCCAACTAACACTCTATATGCATTTCTGGATTCGCCCATACGTGCTACATGTCCTGCCCATCTCAAACGTCTGGATTTTATGTTCCTAATTATGTCAGGTGAAGTATACAATGCGTGCAGCTTTGCGTTGTGTAACTTTCTCCATTCTCCTGTAACTTCATCCCTCTTAGCCCCAAATATTTTCCTAAGAACCTTATTCTCAAACACCCTTAATCTCTGTTTCTCTCTCAAAGTGATAGTCCAAGTTTCACAACCATACAGAACAACCGGTAATATAACTGTTTTATAAATTCTAACTTTCAGGCTTTTTGACAGAAGTCTAGATGACAAAAGCTTCTCAACCGAATAATAACACGCATTTCCCATATTTATTCTGCGTTTAATTTCCTCCCGACTGTCATTTAGATTTGTTACTGTTGTTCCAAGGTATTTGAATTTTTCCACCTTTTCGAAGGATAAATCTCCAATTTTTATAGTTCCATTTCGTACAATATTCTGGTCACGAGACATAATCATATACTTAGTCTTTTCGGGATTTACTTCCAACCCTATCGCTCTACTTGCTTCAACAAGAATTTCCGCGTTTTCCCTAATTGTTTGTGGATTTTCTCCTAACATATTCACGTCATCCGCATAGACAAGAAGCTGATGTAACCCGTTCAATAATAATAATAATAATAATAATAATAATAATAATAATAATAATAATAATAATAATACTGGATGTTCAGTTCAAAGTGTGTCATGGCTCGCTGTATGCCGTCATGTGGCTAGTCGATGAGCCTAGAGAATTCAATCTTCCTACACTTCCGCAGAGGCGTATTATCTATGAGCCAGAGAAGTTGCCTAGCAAGTACGGCGTTCATTCTGAAGAGTACGAACCGATAGTACGGTAACGCCGGTAGTGGCGGGAATGTGAACTGTTTGGAAAGACGTACTGTCGGGATATGGGGAGAGGGTTAAGACGATTACTTACGTATTTGTTGACATTAACTTCGACGGTCAACATGGACACGGAGCATTTGATTTGTGTTGTGGAATGTTGCCGTACGCAACCGATGATAACAAATACCCTGCGTACGACTTGCCGGCGCAAAACACAGTTCGAAAGAGGTTATGGTAGCACACAGACCGTACAGACCGCCATCTGTTGTTACGACGTTCATGTTATACCATACATGTTCTCAAGTTCATATTGAAGAACGCCTTGAATAATAGGCAACTTATCTGACATATAAACTGAAACTCGCTTCAAATCGGTGACTCAACAACAGTGACGTCATGACACACTTTGAAATGAACACCCAGTAGTAATAAAATAATACTAACTTATTTATTTACTAATATTTAATGTGTTGTACAATAGTCAAGAGCCAAATACAATTCAGCACATGACAATATCAAAACAAGAACATCAATAATGATAGAAATTACAATAAAAGTACATAGAAATAATTATTAAAATAATAACAATTAAAACTAATTGTAACTGAAAATGAAAGGACGGAATCATATAAATGAATATAATACAAATACTATGCACATAGTCATAATAAACAGAGTGAATAAAATTATATTAAAAACATAAGTTATTAAGGGAGGACTCAAAGTATTCACTAATACTATAAAAGGAATGATTAATCATCCAGCGTTTTAAAACATTCTTAAATGTGTTACAGTTACAGTGTGTGCAGACTTATGTAATCTATTAAACATAGATACTGCCATGGACATAAATTGTTTTTTAGTTGTTTCCAGTCTAACATTAGATTCAGTCAAGTGAAAATTGTATCTTGTATTGTAATTATGATGATCAGATCTATGATAATAATTTGCTAAATTTTTTCTTTACAATACGTAAGGTTTTTTTTTTTCAGAAGGAGAACTTTAGATACACTAGAACTATTTCCCCACACAGAAATACCATAGGTTATTATACTATTGAAGAAGGCAAAATAAGCACTTCTTACATATGTTTTAGGCACCAGTGATTTCAATTAGCTTAATAAATAAATAAATAAATAAATAATCCTTGAGAGTTTAGTACAAACATAATCAACATATGGGGCCCAGGATAATTTGGGATCCAGTTCAATTCCTAAAAGATATAAAAGATAACGAGAATAATTTTATAATATTTAAACAAAGACATAAATTAATAACTGACATAAAAACTGCAAAAAGTATATACTACACATTAAATGAATCCAAGGTGAGTCCTCGCAAATTAGCGGAGAGAGAGATTTAGAATGTCTATTGTAAAAAAATTTATGAAATCTTAAACCCTTAGCAGGAATACGAAGACTGATATTGCTTAAGAAGAATTCACAATAAGTATCACCCTTAATGGCTTTACAAAAAATAAATAATCAAGATCTTGACTGATATTGCTTAAGAAGGATTCACAATCAATATCACCCTTAATGGCTTTACAAAAAAATAAATAATCAAGATCTTGACGTCTGGCAAATAAACTACAGGAATTAAAATAATTGCAGTTAATCTCATAATTTTATTATAATCATCGGAATTAGGTACAAATCTATAAGAACACAAGGAAATAAATTTTCTTTCAATATTATCCAATTACATATTCTCCAATTAAATAATAATAATAATAATAATAATAATAATAATAATAATAATAATAATAATAATAATAATAATAATAATAATGGAAGCACGAAGGAGAATAACTTCATTGTTAAATCAAGAGCATTAGATAATTACATACATGTAATGTAACATAATAATAATAATAATAATAATAATAATAATAATAATAATAATAATAATAATAATAATACACAAAATTTAAAATACCGATAATGTAATTTAGCCTATAAACAATTTTAATAATAACCCCCCACCTTGAAAAAATTTTGCGTACGCCACTGGATCGATGAAATAATAAATTTCTTATTATCTGCAGTGTCTAGACTCTAAAGTTCCTTTATATTGAGAGATGACTAGAGTTCCTCGATATATTTAAGAATTGAGACAATGAGCATACTGCTTCTGATTGGTTGGAACCAACCATGATTTCAATTAACATACAATTAATAAATCTAGGTCCACATATGTACTCAAAAACAAATTGGATCGATGAAATAATAAATCCCTCATTATGTGTAATGTCTGGACTCTAAGAGTCCCTTTTTAATGAGTTGAGGCATTGCATGTTCTCTGATGTCATCAACAATTAAAATATGTAGTGGTATGATAGCATTGAAAATGGGAAATCAAACTTCATGAGAAGTAAAACCCTATATATACTGTTTGTAGATATTAAACAAATATTATACATAATTTTATAATGCATTATATTATTTCATAATATAAATTATTTTATGTAATACATAAAGTCTATTATTACAGCTAGTTTATCACTGATGAATAAGGAAAACCTGTTAACTTCTATTTACTAGAAGCAAAGTCGTTGTAAATGCTTACTGGATTATGCAACAAGGTAGGTCACGTTTGGAGCCCGTGTCTCAACTCTTATATTCAATTATTATCGAGGAACTCTAGCGTTGATATGTTGCATGGTCTCTTTCTGATTCCATCAACAATATTAAAGTATGTAATGATTTGATAGCACTGAATAACTAGAAGACTGAAAAACAAAATATCTCCTATGAGAAATAAAACCACAGGCCTATATACTGTAAATAGATATTAAAAAAAATTTGATATCTAGTTTTATAATATTTATATTATGTTATTATAAAATCATTTATTATATATAATACATAAAAATTATTGTTACCTCTAGTTTATCACTGAGGAATAAGGAGAAGCAGTTACCTTGTATTTACTAAAAGCAAAGTCATTGTAAGTGCTTACTGATTTATGCATTACGGTAGGCCATGTCTAGTTCCAAGTCTCAACTCATCTGCTAGATAAGGGATTCTAGCAGTGCCCCCTCATAATAATGAAGTATGTATAACATGGGTATGTTGAAAATAATAGAAGAGGAAGACAAGTCTGCACTATGTTGTGTTTGTGAGATTGGCTATTTCAAACAGAAAATTGAAAAAATAGTATTGTAAATTATACAGTAATTACACTGAAAGTTAAACGTGTAAATGTGCAAGTCACTAACACAAACAACCACATAGCTATTAGAGGCGCACTCACGTATTGCTGGCATCATTCTCGTCGTTTATGAAGTCCTCCAGCTGACTGAAGTCCAGCGCCTCGTTGTCAATTCCTCCAACGAAATCTCCCCGGCCTGCAACACAAGAGAGCTTTCAATAGCATACATAATACATAAAACAACATAAAATTAAAGTTAATGGACAATAAACCTCTCAAAATAGCGTACGTACACTGCGCTGCAAAATAAATGCCGAATCGAAGTCGCTATCGATTTTAAATATCGTGTTGTGAGGCCTTCGCTGATGTTTGAAATAATTATACAGGGACATCATTTTATTTTTACTTCAATTTTTATTGTACCCGAGTTTTTTTGAATGTACTTCACTCCCACCCCCTTCTACTAATGAAGTTCAACCGTCCACCATACAGATCCAAGACCGCATATACAGTCATAGTAGCCTTACGGTCATAGTAAACTGTACGTTCCAAAAATATGTTCGCGTTTTCCAGTGACGAAAGAGCTTTCAATATTGCATCATTTTAAATTTGCCTACGTCGCATCCCGGTTTCCCCCACCTCCTTCTATTCGCCTGTCTGTAAATGCTAGTGGCTGGGCTGTCTTAGCTCTTTTCTGAGAATATTAATTTCTGTTAGGAATTGGACGTCTACGTAATATTATACCCATACAATTGTTTAAAATAAGGGCCTCGTTAAGTAATTAACTGTCACGTGATTTCCTCCCTTTCTACAATACTGCGACATAACCACTTGGACGGACAATAGATAGCATGTCTGAGTAATTTTATCTTTTCGGATTGGGCAGAAGTGAAGATTGAATTTACAGTACGTAAGGTCTCTTTTATAGAGTAGGTACAGAATTATTTCAACATGAGTTCTGATACGAAGTACGAACCTGGTAATTGGAATTAGGTACAACAGTCTATAGTGCAATAATATGCACATTAGAACTGAAGTCTGTATCGAAATGAACGGCTACCATTTTCAAAAATGTGTTTAAATATCCATATTATGATTATTTTTCAATTTAACTTCATTCTCTTTAGTGTACGCTAATGTGTTGTAGACAGTATAATATAGGCTACACTGCATAATGAATACGTCCACATGGAAAGCTCAGTTCGTTAGTAAAAACACTCATTGTTAATACTGTACTGTATTTTGATTAAACAAAAGCCTAGGTAATGAAAATTATCAAACTCAAAATCGCGATATTTCCTAGTTTACGTAAATGAACTACTTTTCTTCCTTCCTATACCTAGTAAAGTGATTAGTTTGTATATTACGCCAATATCATCGAACTCCAGTCGTGGAAGGGGGTAGCAAACGGTGTTTCCGGTTCTTAATCGTTGATCCAAAGGTATAGCCAGGTTAATATTAGAAATGTTAGTAAAAATAAAATGATGTCTCTGTATAAATACATCTGAACGGGCCTTACTTAATTTCCTGAGTTTTTATTCCATGTAAAAGCAGAAATGTGTAGTTAAATGTTTCAATTAGATTCAATTTTCATTTCTGTATCTGTATTTATAATAGAATTTTATATTTATATTTATAATAAAATTGATACGTTTTTTGTTAATACAATATGAAAAGTAACTGGCCGTATATATCGACTGTAACAATGACAGCATCCATGGATAATAAGGAAGGCTGTGGAATACCATATGAACTGCAGGTTCACTATTTTCGTGTAGTATTCTTAAAATAAAAGTATATGAATAATTTAAAATCAATTCATATTAAATCATAAACTGAACATGTTATAAAAGTTGTATTTACATGTTTTTATGCCATCCAATCATTATAAACAGGTTGTTACTAGGCCTACATCGAAAACCGTGCGTAATTGGCTAATTATAACACGCGTGCCGATAAAATCAATGACGTATTTGCTATGACGTAATAATCGGAACGCCTGCTATCTTGGTTATCGCTTCTACGCGCCGTATAACAAGAAATGAAATGCACGACAGAAGGTAACTATAATTTATTTCAAATCTTTAACAATTTTGTATCACTTTTGTAGCATCACATAAAACAGTTCTGTGGTTCAGAGAAACTATATTAACAAAATAAATGAACATTTGTAACATAACCTGCAAGGTCATCCATTACATTTTACTCAATGCCAAGACCAGGCGCAACTAATCGATCGAACATATGAAGACAAACTGTCAGCTATGGATCCCGAATTGAATTTCTTTCATAATTTCTTTCCGACAATATATAATGCTAAAATGCCATAAAGTGTTGTATCCAACTCGTGGATAATCTTATTATGACACTCGTTAAACATTCACTCATGCCATAATCATCAAGATTATCCATTGTTGCATAAATAACTATTTAAAAACTAATCTCAGGAAAATAGCTTTCCACCTCGCCAAGTTTGCTAAAGTCCTCGAAAAATGATATAATTTCTTGTCGGCATTTCTTTGCCAGGCCAGTGTACGTACAGAGCTTTTATTTCAAAACTCCCCAGTTTAAATAGGCTAAACTATTTATTTCAATTTAATTTAATTTAAACATAAAACATGTCAATTTAGCTATAAGGGGGGAGTTTAAATACATTTTCAATTGATTTTTTTTGTTTCGCAATTTAAACACAAATTCAATATTAGTACTGCATTCAGAAGACAGCGAATGCTGTTTGCAGCGATAGGCTAGCTTGTTGTGCAAAAACCTATTAGTGAAGTGGTACAGCGGAAAACAAATCTCTCATTACAAAGACGCAAACAAACCAATTCTCAAGCACATACAAATACATTACACGATGGAAATGTTCATCCCATAATCGAATCAACGATGTTAAATTCACAGCAAGTCGTGAATACTAAATGATTTTATTTACTCGCATCTTCCGACCTTCACTGTGGCTTCAAATGATAGCCCATTAAGCTACGAATTCAGCGGACACAGTCTCTTTTTTCTTTACCGCCGAAGCATTGTGATGGTGAAAATATCGATTTTGAGATAGTCGCGGTAAATAATGTTTATGCTCGAACATGCCAAAATGTAGTAATTATACACCTGGTAGTAGCCCTTTAATGCACCTCATTAAAGTACACCTATTCATTATAATTCAGTTGTTCAGCCAATGAAAAATCACCTTTGTACTGATTGTACCATTATAAAACCGCAAGTATCGATTATTCTCGGATATGCAATCGAAAGACAATTAGCAAAAAGTCACGTAGGCTGGAAATCCATTACTGTCGCAGAAGGTTATGTTCTGTTACTATAATAATTAGCGTTAATTGTAAATAATATTCAAATAAATTCAATTTGTCATCTCGTTTTTCAATTCTAAATCAATTTCCAGGTTATATCAAGATTAATGTTCATGTTATTCTCTAGATTATATCAAGGTCAATGACATTCGTGTTTCGGAAACAAATCAATACTTTCGCGTCTGCGCACATCTCACAATTCAGGTCAGTTCCACTCCTCACATAACCATAACATGAATACTTCTGAATAATTTCAAGTTATAAATGTGATCGAGCATAAAAAGTCGTATGAAACTTGCCTATAATGGTAATTAAGACGCTCGTATTAAAATTATGAAACTCGCTTGCGCTCGTTTCATAAACAAACATACTCGCGTCTTAATTACTACCATTATAGGCTCGTAGCATAATGTACTATTTCAGTCTCAACGATATCGGAAAAGCGGTTTTAAGAATGCGTCTGTCTGTGTAGGCCTACACCATTTTCCCCTGAACTATTATAAAAATATTTTGTTCAGGTTCAGTATATAGAGTGTTTTGGTGACTTTGTTACAGACTTTTAGGAACGGTAGAAGTGATCAATGTAAACAATTTTAAGGGGGGGGGGGCGACTGGTAACATTTTGGTCATTTTCAGTCGAAAAATTGCATTTTCGTTTTCTTGTAAAAAATGAATAAGTAATCTCTTATTTATATGTTGAGCAAGTTTGGAATAATACTGTTGGTTTTTTCAAACTTTACCTTGTATCGTAATATATTGTTATTTTCCTCGGCGAATATTCCGAGTCCACACAACTTTCATCCCAGGCAAGTATAGTCACTACCCTTAGCAAAGTGTGCTAGACACCATGGAGCTTGTCAGGTAATCTATGGCGAATCCTCGGCCTCATCTCGCCAAATACCATCTCGCTATCATCAATAGAGCTGAGACGAGATGTTATGGCACCAACCTGCGCGAAGTTTTAAATTGCCGGCCAGCAGGGTAGAGGAGTGGGGGTTGTTTGGGTTACGGTTCTCAAGCTCAGAGCGGCAGGCATATCCGTTTCATCTCTTTCCAAAAACATTCGTCTTACCTTAGTATCACCACTTTTCTACTCAAGAGTCCGAAGGTACCTAATGGAATTACGCCCGCTATTCCATTTTTATATTCTTATTGTCCATCCGAATCAGACGACTGATCTGTGCTGGAATCAGATGTCCCTAAGTCTATGGAAATGTTCTCAAAAATACTGTCCATCACGTGCTCACTTTCAATGTAATTATTCTCTACTTTCTTCACATAATCATACACTGATATCCATTTTTGGAAGAAGCGATTGCAGAGTCGGCCTCTGCTTATGCGTAGCATAGAAATTATAGAGTCTTCTTAGGACTTCCTCATCAAAACTGTCTACAGCTGCAACAATCTTCTTCTTCGGCTGTGATTTTTCCGGACTGGAGAAAGATTTGCTGTTCCTGCCTCAATATTTTTCCCTTCTTTCCTGATTCTTGCCAAGGTTCGCTTTGAAATACCAGTGGCAGCCAGTATTCTTGCACACACGCTTTTCAATGGAATTGGTATTCCATTTACAGCCTCTTCTGACATGAATTTCCATACATTGTATGCTATTTCATGTCCTTGACTATGAACTACTCTATGATTTCACACCTTAGACAATGCCATAATGAGGGCGCTCAGAAGGACAATGTTTTCAGTATTAGCAATAGCGGTAGTAGCACAACGATCTGAACACTCGGAATGCTAGTAACCAACTAACCCAACATCCCTCCAGTTGAGTGTGAGGGCGAGTCCAAGCAAACGAACTAAACTGCGTCCCTCGCGCTGGTGCCATAACTTCTCGTCCGGGCTCTACCATCGACGCTAAATAACCTCGTAGTTGATACAGCGTCGTTAAATAACCAACAAAAAAAACATAGAGCTCCATTTTGCTGCTGAGAAACGAATTCCAGTCAGCTGGCTTTGCAGCCCATGCATTACCGCTTGACACAGTGTGGATGATAATTACAAATTTGCATGTGT
The DNA here is from genome assembly GCF_040183065.1 of Periplaneta americana. NCBI lineage: Eukaryota > Metazoa > Arthropoda > Insecta > Blattodea > Blattidae > Periplaneta > Periplaneta americana. The sequence goes on along the minus strand of NC_091131.1, from coordinate 13,009,238 downwards.
GACGTGGACCACTTACTACATTTTGACAGAGAAATGAATCTGGTATAAGCTGGATAGTTCCGCGCCTTCTGTACACATGTGGAACATTGGACAAAGGTGCTAAAACAACGGGCACTCAAAATACATACAACTTCGTTTCTTATTCTGTCTATCCATTTCACAAGCTCCATTCTTCTCCATATCCACATTTCAAATGCTTCTATTCGCTTCTCTTCACTTCGTCGTAATGTCCATGTTTCTGTTCCATACAATGCAACACTCCAAATAAAGCACTTCACTAGTCTCTTCCTTAGTTCTTTTTCCAGTGATCCGCAGAAGATCTTTCTTTTTCTATTAAAAGGTTCCTTTGCCACTGCTATCCTCCTTTTGACTTCCTGGCAGCAGCTCATATTACTGCTTATAGTACATCCCAAGTATTTGAAGCTGTCCACTTGCTCTACTGCCTCATTTAAAATTCGCAAGTTCACATTCTTTATTTTTCTTCCTATGACCATGATCTTTGTCCTATTTGAAAATTTATAATAGTACATTATAAAACGAGCCTATAATGATAGTAATTAAGAAGCGAGTATGGATGTTTATGAAACGAGCGCAAGCGAGTTTCATAATCTTCATACGAGCTTCTTAATTACCATTATAGGCGAGTTTCATACGACTTTTCATGCTCGACCATATTTCTAACTTGAAATTATTCAGATGTATACATTTTATTTGTATCTGACAAGTCGGAAGTCACCTTGTTCTAGGTCATGAATTGTGAGATGTGCGCAGACGTGAAAGTATTGATTTTTTCCGAGGAACAATAATGTCACTGACCTTGATGTAATCCCGTTGAACTTGATATAACCTTAATTACTGAATTCGACTTTGAAAAACGAGACGACAAATTGAATTTATTTGAATATTATTTACTATTAACGCTAATTATTATAGTAACAGAACATAACCTTCTGCGACAGTATTGTATTTCCAGCCTCCGTGACTTTTCGCTAATTATCTTTCGATTGCATATCCGAGAATAATCGATACTTGCGGTTTTATAACGGTACAAAGCTGACTTGTCATTGGCTGAACACCTGTAAGCTGAGTTGTCATTGGCTGAACACCTGTACTTTAATGAGTAGGTGTACTTTAATGACATGCATAAAAGGACTGCTACCAGGTGTATAATTACTACATATTAAATACTACAGATGTAGGTAAATTCTCATTTTTAAATAGAACTATAAATGATTGGAATGACCTACCTGCAGCGGTCTTTGAGGGCTGTCCTTCCTTAAGGAGTTTCAAGAATAATTTAAAAAATTGTGTATCAAGTGCAAATTAAAATTAAGGTGACATTTAACATTTAATTTTTTGAGGTGACATGTATTTATTTAGCCTGACGAGTTACTCCCTTGGTTTGAATTGTACATTATTTAAAAATAGCGTGTAAGAGGGCCTTAGACTAGAAATGTTTAGTTTAAATGTAGTTCTGCTTATAAGTACAGTATGCATAAGGGTGTAATTATTTGGCTTATTTGAACTGTTGTATCAGTGAAGCGAGGTGAGTCAGTGGAGTTATGGTTTTACAGTGCAGTGAATAGTTCCGATCAGTGATAATTTATAGCGTCAATGAAATGTGTTCTATAGTGTCAGTGAAATGTGTTATAGTGTGTCAGTGAAATTTGTCCTAAGTGTCAGTGAAATGTGTCCTAAAGTGTCAGTGAAATGCGTCATAGTGCCACTACAGTGAGTGAGATGAGAATAAAGTGAAAGACTATTGAAACTTATGTAGGGCCTATACATAATTATGTAGGTTGTAATGTAAAATTAGGTATTTTATTTATGTTTTATTATTATTGTGTTAAATTATATTGTATATTCCTATTGTATTGTGTGTAAAATTGTATTGTGTATCGTATAATTGTATTGAGTATTGTAAATTTATTGTGTATTGCCTATCATTTTTTCTTGTGTATTGTTTATATTGTGTATACCACTGCCACCGGGTGCTTGCCCACTTGCAATGTAAATACATACATACATACATACATACATACATACATACATACATACAGAAAAAGGGGCTGTGAAGTATAATTTAACGTTTGTTAAAATACGTCACACGACTCATATGTAAATTCCGGAGTTATAAAGCGGGGCAGGCAACGCAAGTGTGCGCCGCTGTAAATTACAGTTCATAGTAATGCTCGGAGTCAAGTGCGCTCGCAATAAAAACATTTTATCTCCCCGCGATCGAGAGGGGGTGGGGGAACAGGGGGGCGAGTCTCGCTGCGAGCACTAATGACATGTAACATATGACTCTCGGATTTATTACAAACGGCCATTTTTCCGGATGAGGGGCTCGGGGACGGTTGTCCAGGTGACGATGGTTATCAGCACGCTGTTTAGTCGGGACTAACGTCACATCTGCATAATCTATGAAGGAGTTCCCGGCCTGCGTGCGCCGAGCGGCACAGGAGGGGGCGCTGCTGCGGACAAAACTGGGTCAAGTCGCATTGCCACAGCCTGTTCACGAGATGTTTCAGAACTCTTTAGATATGAACAACGCATTTTATTTATCAACAGTAATCTCACTAGACGTTTTGATTTATCTAGAGAAAATCAAAACTCGAGTGGGATTTAATTGACTATTACACGATTAGAAGACAGTATATAAAAATTAGAAGTAACGAAGCACTCCAATACAATAAAATATTAATTGACTTACGAAAATACAACTGTCTTCAAATGTATTATTGTACCATCTCAACATTACAAATATTACGCTAGATGCATGCTAGATGACAGTAGTGAGTTACAGTTGCATTCCACTTCAATTATCCGAATCCAGTAATCAACGTCACTTGACAGATGATTTTAAATAAATCTTAGTATTAAACAATCTCTGATACGTGACTATCCATAATATCATATAGCAGAAGCTATAACATAACCTAACTAATATACACAAGTGTCAGAAAAGTTTTAATTAACGACGATGACATAAAAAATAAACATGAATAATTTTAAAAGGAATAATTATTGAATGTACAATTTTCAAATTTGAATGTGATTGGTGGTTCAATTGATGTTATATTGGACGTGTGCGTAATAGAAGTGGAACTCGTTGATTTAGGCCTACATGGTGTATTCAACTTATTCAGGATTTCCGAATGGTGCTCTTCATTTACTTGTAAATCGGATTTCAGAAGATGCATAGGTATGATCAGTGATTTTTATTAATTCTTGTTCTTGAATGCCAATGCGAGTCATATTTGAAACTGCTGTGCATCAACTGGAGTGGTTTGTAATTTTATATATATATATATATATATTTTTTTTTTTTTTTTGACGTCCAGACCAGCGCAGTTTCAAATGTTGGCAAACAAAGAAACAAATGCTAGGGACGCGATAAACTTAAACAAATGCTAGGGACGCGATAAAATTGTGCGATAAGCAGCCATGATTGGTTGAAATACATCCTTTCGTACCGTTTTATTGTTCAAAAGTAGTGTGACGTAGTAAGAGTGTAATAGTCAATGAAATAAAATAGCGGCATCTATTCATAATTTTCCAAAATTCCTTTTAATGTCAAACGTTTAAGCGGAAACCTATATGGATAAAATTGTCCTATTTTCTTGTAATAAGATGGCATCACTTTAAAACACAAAGTGTAAGTGATTTTCTGCGCTCAATTCTCTATTAATGTACCTGAGGATAAGATTAAGTTACATTCATTTTCGGCTTTGTGTTTCAAAATTCTCTAAAGTTCTATCAATGGAATGGCGTAAGTCGGAGTGAGACAAACTAGCTTGGAGCTCACATTTTCAGTACTTCTCAGTCCAAAATTCCCTTGCAACGACGTTTTCGCGTAGGTTTTAATTGTTTCTCCTCCCATTTTCGTCGTTCGGCTTTGTACCGACGAATTCGTATGAATCTTGTGGAGGCTGCTTATTTGTACACTGAAGACTTCCAAATGGACGGAAAATAGTTCATTGCGGAAGACTAAGTGTGCTGCCAATTATCAGGTGTTTGATAATCAACAGAGTTCACAGAGTTCCATTAACTGCAGATTTTCTCTCCGACCTAGGTTGGTGTTACATTCATTGAGGTAAAATAAACACAGTAAATATTGTATACACTCCTCCTGTGCCTTCAATTTCATAAAACTTTTTCGGTAAGTGCTTCTCTGTGTACGTCTTTCTTCCAATAATGGTTCAAAGGCAGCAGAATCGTTTTTCCGTCATAAATTCTGAAGTTAAATTAAAATATTTTATAACTAAATTAAAACGAATTACAACAGAAGAATGCACTTTAAGGAATAATAAACGGTCATTTACAATTTTAGGGAACTTTTAGGGAAGTTTCAAAAATCAAACTTCAAAAATTATGATGAAGGATGGGTGGAGCGGAGAAAAATTCTCTCCGGCACCGCAATTCGAACCCGGGTTTTCAGCTCTACATGCTGACGCTCTATCCACCAAGCCACACCGGATTCTAATTCCAATGCCGGATTGAATCCTTTCAGTTTAAGCTCCACCTCTTAGTTTCCCTCAAGCACTATGTCACACATCTGTCAGCACGTAGAGCTGAAAACACGGGTTTGAATCCCGGTGCCGGAGAGAATTTTTCTCCGCTCCACCGATCCTTCATCATATGATAACGCAGAATTCCTACACGGAAATATCATGTACTTCGGTACATCACAGTAATATTAAAAAATTATACTGATATAGTCAGCTATTTATACATTTTTACAATTGTCAATTTATTTATTTTTAATACTGGGCTATACAGGGTTAGTTAAAAGTCCCGCACCACCTAAATAACTTTTGAAGCATGTGGTTCAGTGACATGAAACTTGGTATGTGGGGATAACTATATACTAAGAACTCAATAATGGAATTACCGAGTTTTTTCTACTTCCGGTTTAACCGGAAGTAACTCCAACTCTCTTATTTTAAATGGAACACCCAATATATTATTTTTATTTTTGAATAGTGCTCATAAAGAGCTTTTAAAAAATTACCCACAGTTGATACTTCTGTACAAATTCAGTGCTGATAAGTCAAGAAAACAGAAAAGTGTATCGAATATTAAAATAATAAATACACCACCTAAATAACTTTTGAAGCATATAGTTCAGTGATATGAAACTTGGTATGTGAGGATAACCATATGCTAAGAACTCAATAATGGTATTACCGAGTTTTTTCTACTTCCAGTTTAACCGGAAGTAACTCCAACTCTCTTATTTTAAATGGAACACCTAATATATATTTTTTATTTTTGAATAAAGCTCATTAAGAGCTTTTCAAAAAGTACCCACACTTGATACTTCTGTACAAATTCAGTGTTGCTAAATAAAAATGGAAGTGGTGCAAGATATTCCTAAAGCCTGGTTAAATCATTCCTTTCTATGATCGTGTGATACATTTTAAAGCAGCTGAGGGCTACCAATTTGAACATGTAATTTAGAAGGTAAGCTCTTAACGAGCACTATTCGAAAATATATATATATATATATATATATATATATATATATATATATTGGGTGTTCCATTTAAAATAAGAGAGTTGGAGTTACTTCCGGTTAAATCGGAAGTAGAAAAAACTCGGTAATACCATTATTGAGTTCTTAGTATATGGTTATCCCCACATACCAAGTTTCATGTCATTGAACCGTATGCTTCAAAAGTTATTTAGGTGGTGCGGGACTTTTAACTAACCCTGTATAGTGAGTGTTATGCTAATTTCAATGACCGTTTTCATCGCCATTCCAGCTTTACGTAGCCTTCCGTTACCTTGAAAAAGAAATTACTCTTCTCGAAAAAAAAAAGTGCCTCTTTTTTGTTTTTGTTTTTTTTAAGTGCGCTCTTCAAATTCTTTTAGAGGCAAGTGGTTTAATATTTTTCGTTAATTCTTTTAGTGTAGAAAATTCACCCTTTTCACCCCTCTCTCCAAGGAGTTGAAAGCGTAAATTAATCAACTACGGTTGCAGTAATTAAAGATATCCGCCCGCTTCTCGTACAGATAAAAATACGAATATTAGGTACCTAGAACTTGATCTTTGGGATCTAAAAGCTCGCTGCATATTGATTGTATGTTAGTATACAATTTTTAACAAATCTATCGAACACATAACATCAATGAAATGAGAATGGCAGACGTCGAAGAACTGGAAGAAAATCTACAGGTGCTAATTATGTGTAGGCTAATAGTCGTTTTTTTTTCGGCCGTGATCTACGCAACGAAGATGCAACTCTGAAGTGGTCGTTGAGTTCGAATCCCACATAGAGCAATGTGTTATTCAATTCAATTCAATTTAATTTATTAAGCCATTAAACATACAGTGATAGGCTTCGTCACAATACAGAAGGGAGGAAAAGAAACATACATTTGAAAATACATATATAATTGAAAACAGTAAAGTTTAATTAAAATGAAAACACAAAACATTTTGAAACTCTAAAATTAATGAAAACACTTCACTCTTAAAGTAATAATTGTAACTAAATGTAAATAACTTTATTTATTAAAAACAATTTCGTAAGAATTTATTTATTTATTATTTTATTCATTTATTTGAAAATTTTTGTACATTGGTACTATCAATTGTGCTTAAATAACTAACATTACAACAATATGAGACTTGTGGAGAGGGTGACGTCCATTAACGTTCCTCAAAGCATCAACAAATCAGTGTATCTTTTCCTCTTGAGGCGACGAACAGGCTGTGCAGGGGGCAGGTTCCGAGGAATCTGGTTGATTAAGCTGTTAGAATGTGTTGACAATGTTGCAAATAAGCGTGTGTAGGAAGAATGAATTACAGTCTCTATTTTGGCTAGGTCTAGATCTGAATGAAGTGTTTCATTTCTCATGTACCATGGTGCTCCAGTGATTATCCTTAGTGCACGATTTTGGAATGTTTGAATACGCTTGATTTGACTCATAGAAGCCGATCCCCATAATGAACATCCATAGAGCCAAATAGGTTTGAGAAGCATTACATATATTAACCTTTTGTTGGAAAGGGAAAGACTAGAGCTGGAAAGTATTGCTTTCAATCGATGAAGTCTGTATCTTAATCTCTGGAGGGTGTAAGTGAGATGTTTATTCCAGGTCAAGCGACTGTCTAGGACGAGTCCAAGATATCGTACTTCTTCATGCTGTGGTACTGGTGAACAGTTGAGGTATAATGGAAGTGCTTTTTCTTTTTTGAGGTATGTGAATGTTACTGTTGATGACTTATTTGTGTTCATGACTGTTCTCCATTTTTTGTTCCATATTTCAATTTATTGAAGAAAGTTTTGTAGAATGGTTGTCACTTGTTCACCAGTATCTCCTTTGCTAAGCACAGCAATGTCATCAGCGAACTGAGCTACAGTTAGAGAATCTGATTTAGGTGTTGGTATATCATGAGTGTAAATTAAATAGAGAAAACCGGCTAGAATGTTCCCTGTATGAATTTATGTTAAGAAACTTATCTACAGAGTAGAAAGGATTAATTAAAAGCCAATTATGAAATCTAGTTTTGTGTGTTATCTCAATAGGATACCCAACACCTTGCTGATCTAAGATTACAGGAGGCCCACCAAGTATCAATGAAAAAAATTTCAGAAAATAGCGGAAGATATGCCTCGACATAGAACAAATACTATCGGAGAAATGAATTATTTATTTAATTTTCCTTTTGAAGCCCAGAAATAACGTGGTGTCATTCCCTTTATTTTCAGCTAATTACAAAATAATGAAAGACGAAACGGGAGACCTCGTAGGAAATCTTCCTCTAAGCGGACTGCACAGGATCTTCTAGCAATCAAACTCAAGATTTTTGCTAACAATGAGAATGATAAGATACCTATTCAGTTTTGGTAGAAGAAGAATCGTCAAAATATGTAACGCAGGGGTCGTCAGCACAGAGCACGCTGGGGCCAGCTTCTCTTACCCGCGGAAAACGCAGTGCACTTTAGTGCTCTCGTAGCTGCTAGCGGGTATGCTCTCTATCTCTCCCTGTTGCACGACAGTGCACACGGGACGGCACCGCGTACCCATTGCACATTTCAGCCAGTGCTGACGACCACTGGTGTAACGGATCTGAGAAATTCTGGACTAGATATGCGAGCTCAAAGTGATGAAGCGTTTCCCTCCTAACTCATACATTTGTTAACTTTTTCATGTTCTCTCTCTTTTATTTTATTGCTGAAACTCATGTTTACAATATCATGCTCTTTCAACTACATTCCTTAATAAATAATAGGGCTATTTTGTTTTTATTTTGTGTTAGAAGAAAATACTGATACTTGATCATTCTTTTAAATTAATTTATTTATTATCAGACAATCTATCAAAGGTAGAGACGTTATTTTGCATCATATTGTAGACATGACATGCATAAATACACACAAAAAATTTCATCACAGAATGTTAGATAGTTTTCGAGTTATGAGGGAAACGCATCATCAATGCACAGTGAACTGCCACCATTTTTAATTTTGAAAAAATATATGAACATTTTTTAAAACGTAAAAATACTTTTTTCATATAGCAGAAGGACAGTGTTTTATACATAAGCTTATTAATTTTCATTATTGTACAAGATACAGTAATGGAGAAAAAAATGTTGAATATTTCCAAACTTTTAGTGTCGAAAGCTGTACCTAACCTACCTAACCCCTTAAAATAGTTGCAGTGCTGATGCCATTTGCGTTCTATTGACTAATATAAGTAGAAGAATTGAGGAAAAACTTCGTAGCCCTATTCTGTTTTGCATAGGAATTTGTCTGAATACATAAAGGAACACAAAAATCTGATTCGCGATAAAAGATTACACTCCTGTCTTGACCAATTCATAGCTAGCGCGCTACGTTCAACAGCTAAAATTATACACTTGTTATATTTCCCTATTGTAAATAGACGCAAATACCTAATACTTCTAAAACAGACAGATAAACAATCTTCACTTATTCAAAGGTCTGATAAATTACAGAACTCATTCTTTTGAAACACTCTCATGTGAAATACTGGACACTGTTCAACTGTGAGGAGTAACCACAGTCTACTATATACAGTCGCGAAGCTTCAGGTGATTTTTTGCAAATCTCGTGATGAAGCACTCCAAGCGGTTAGCAACTAGAAACAATAGACTGCCCACGGTCGACTTTGGACTGTGTCGTATTTCCATCGAGTGCTAGCTCGTTGCGTATTTCACATTGATGCTTGTGAAATGTTCGTTATTGGTTGTAATGAAAATGTTAATGGCTAAAATACAATAATTGGAATAATAATATTTTACTAGAGACGTAGAAAAATTAAGTTTGTTTTAATGAAGTTTATTGATCACGTTTTATTTTCAATTCTGGTGGGATTATTATTGCTGAGGCCTATTTTTTTTTTTTCAAAGGATATGTTTTTAATTATAGCTGTTAATTTTGTTGTTATTTTTATTTGTTACTTTACTAGAGACGTAGAAAAAGTCTGTTACAATAAAATTTATTGATCACGTTTTATTTCCAATTCTGGCGTGATTATTATTTCTTAACCTCATCCCACTTTGTTAACTACGTAAGCCTACACTACAAGTACCGGTACAAGTAAGTTACTCCATTAATTCATACTTCCATTATTATTGTTGTAAAGGGAAATGAAAATTAATATTTATTGGTTTTATAGTTAATTATCGCTATAATCTTGAATTAGTGAAGCGATTATAGTAAATTTCAGTTCGTTTTGCACAAACAAAAATAATATTATCCTATTTCTTGCAGGTATCTTCGAGTTTATGGTGGAATTTAATATACTTCATTAAAATAATAAATTAACTTTATGCATTTAATATTTCAATAATGGAAGGAAGGTGTTAATTTTTCCAAAAGAACACAACGAAAGTGTAACATATTTTGTCGGCTGCTAGGAGAGAGATCTGCGACGATGATGAGGCGATAGTAGCGATCCTAATGGTGGGCAACTACCCATGTTTGCATTTTTAGTACATATTGAGCTCGCGACTGTATATAGTAGACTGTGGAGTAATTCTCTCGCGATCTCCGTTTGTTTGATCCACAAGGTTTTCCTCTGCGCCCACAATCCCGGTGGCCATGAACAGAAGAGCGTAGTAGTGGGCTGCCACTAGGCAATATGTACAACATCACTGTTATTCAGAGACACATATACGGGCAGGCGTTACATGCGAGACGGCAATTCTACTTTGCAAGTAATGCCTTCTTCAAAAGGCTAAATAGTAATAACGGCAGAAGTGTTAGTAGTAGCAGCTGTCGTGGTATTAGTAGTAGCAGTAGACTTATTAATATTACTATCCACAGCAGTAGTAATTAGCAAAATATAATATCAATAGTAACATCGGTAACATTAGTAGTATTCTGAGCAGTAACTTAAAATCGGTAACATAAGTAGTATCAGTAATAATATTACTAATATCGACTACATAAATAGTATCAGTAGTAAGTAATACTAGTAAAATCGGTAACATAAGTAGTATCAGTAGTAATATTAGTAAATCGGCAACATAAGTAGTATCAGTAATAGTATTACTAATATCGACTACATAAGTAGTATCAGTAGTAATACTAGTAAAATCGATAACATAAGTAGTATCAGTAATAGTATTACTAATATCGACTACGTAAGTAGTATCAGTAGTAAGTAATACTAGTAAAATCGGTAACATAAGTAGTATCAGTAGTAATATTAGTAAATCGGTAACATAAGTAGTATCAGTAATAGTATTACTAATATCGACTACATAAATAGTATCAGTAGTAATACTAGTAAAATCGGTAACATAAGTAGTATCAGTAATAGTATTACTACTATCGACTACATAAATAGTACTTACTTACAAATGGCTTTTAAGGAACCCGAAGGTTCATTGCCGCCCTCACATAAGCCCGCCATTGGTCCCTATCCTGTGCAAAATTAATCCAGTCTCTATCATCATACCCCACCTGCCTCAAATCCATTTTAATATTATCCTCCCATCTACGTCTCGGCCTCCCTAAAGGTCTTTTTCCCTCCGGTCTCCCAACTAACACTCTATATGCATTTCTGGATTCGCCCATACGTGCTACATAAATAGTATCAGTAGTAATATTAGTAATATCGGTAACAAATATGGTATCAGTAGTAATATTAGTAATATCGGTAACATAAATAGCATCAGTAATAATATTAGTAATATCGGTAACATAAATTGCATCAGTAATAATATTAGCAATATCGATTACATAAATGGTATCAGTAGTAGGCCTAATATTAGTAATATCGGTAACAAATAGTATCAGTAGTAATATTAGTAATATCGGTAACATAAATACTATCAGTAGTTAACAGAAAATGAGCGCTACAGATTGCTGGCTGGTAAATTATTGTTTGCACGGGAGGTCATTTTAATGCATAATTTGTTAGATATCTTAAAACTTCTTTCACAAATATAAAGCTAAGAGTTCATATTAAATTAGTATAGGGGAGAGTCGGGTAGTATCGGACATTGGGTAGTATCGGACAGTGCGTTTCTTTCGTCTACCACCATATGGTAGTACCTGAATGACATGGTTACGTTTCTCTATGCGACATCACAGAAACGTAACCATGTCAATCAGGTACTATCATCGTGTGGTAGATGAAAGAAACTCACTGTCCGATATTACCCGATGTCCGATACTACCCGACTCTCCCCTAAGAAAAAAAAATAGAAATTTTCTACCCTAGAAGGTGTATGTAACCCTTTAACATCCCACGGTTAAAATGTCCGAAAGTGAAACGAGCGACTCCGAGTTGAGACAAGTCACCTGGTTGAGGTTATTTTAAGGGGGATTTCCTCAACTTATTAAGAGCAAATGCTGGGTAACTGAATACAGTAGTCTTGCAGGTACATAAGGGTCGCATTCCACTCTATTGTATTCACCAAATAAAGATTTCTACAAATTCTTGAATATGCGGGTGCTAGCGTTAAATGTAGAAGTCCAGGAAAATTTTCTCAGTGTCCTTCAAAGTACGAAATGGACAGAAAGAAATTAGCTCAGTAAATTATTATTACTATTATTATTATTATTATTATTATTATTATTATTATTATTATTATTATTATTCCATGTATTGTGGGTCCCTATCACCACGGCATGGCGCGTCCTCAGGTTGCGGATAGAGGAGACGGCCTCCAGATATGGAGGGTAGCTGCGAATATATTGAATAAGCAGTCGTGGACAACCGATAAGGGGTGGTCCTCCAGTTTGGGGGTTGGGCGAAGGGCTAACAACCCATCACCGTAAAAAACAGCTTGTTACGAATCCCTACAATAAGCCTCGGAATAGGACTGATTCTATGGCACGACCACAGCAAAGGAATGTTTTGAGATTTGGTACGTGGAACGTAACTAGTCTTTATAGAACGGGAGGGGTAATATTAGTAGCAAAAGAACTACCGGAGGGAAAAAGACCTTTAGGGAGGCCGAGACGTAGATGGGAGGATAATATTAAAATAGATTTGAGGGAGGTGGGGTATGATGATAGAGACTGGATTAATCTTGCACAGGATAGGGACCGATGGCGGGCTTATGTGAGGGCGGCAATGAACCTTCGGGTTCCTTAAAAGCCATTTGTAAGTAAGTAATTATTATTATTATTATTATTATTATTATTATTATTATTATTATTATTATTGTGGCTGAGATTCCTATTATCTAAAAGCTGTGGAAATATGCATGGATTTATGCCTTAAAAACACCAAAATATTACATAAAACTTGGAAATATGATGCAAAAAATTTGAATATTGTCCAAAAATTTCTGTACGATATTTTAGAATTTTCAGTAGATGAAAGAGTGCATTAAACAGATGATGAGTGTATTAAGCAGTGGATTTTACATGGATTTATACTGGGATGTCGAGGGACCGGGCGAAAAGAGCGTGTAATGCGGGATAGCTACGACGTCACTGGAAATCATAGGCTGTAGGCCTGTTTACAGTTTTGTGTTATACGAACTACAAACACGTCTTGGATGTATAAATTAGAAGCCTCTGTATGCGTGCTGCGGTAATCGTGCTAATTTCACAGTCAATGTCACAGCGACACCCATTACGCGGTGACACATGTCGGTTTCGAAAGAGAAATCTAATCTGCAATCACGAAATGCCCTCATGTATGCTTTTTCCTAACGAGCCAAAAGCCAGACACACACTGTTGTAATCCCGGTTCAGTTTCTAGCTACTTAATGTGCATCGAATTATATTTGTTACATCAAGAAACATAGTCTGCATAACTGAAGAGGAAAGTATTGTACACAACTCTGCCAAGGATTGGCTGTTTCCACAGATCATTGAGATTCGATCTCTGCGATACTTATGAACTGCTCACAAATATGCGATAAAAATGCTACAATTGAAGAGTTGGGCCGAATAACGGTCTATGTTACAATCTGCTAACTCTGCAGGAGGAACAAAAATGTTACATCGTAATTCCGCTCATAAATTTAGTAGTATTTATTTATTTAACCTGGTAGAGATAAGGCCGTCAGGCCTTCTCTGCCCTCTACCATGTGATTACAACTATAATATGAACAATAAAATTACAATTAACATTAAATTTACAATTACAATTACAATAAAAATTAAAGTACGACAGGATTATCGTAGAAGTTAAGAACAAAGAATATTTTTGTATTTACTGAATTACAAATTAAACCTACAATAACAAAAATCTATAGCAATGAAATTACCGGATATTGAAATATTTTGTGATAGATTAAGAGAACTATTTACAAGAAACCATGTCTGAACGAGTCTCAATTACTGACCAAGTGCCTAGTAAGTTTGCGTTTGATTTCAATTTTATTTCGACAGTCCCTGATGCTAGCAGGTAGCGAATTCCAGAGTCTTGGCAGGGCTATTGTGAAAGAGGATGAGTATGAGGACGTGCGATGGGATGGTATTGTTAGTATTGTTTCATGGCGAGAGCGTGTGTTCAGATTGTGGTGGGAAGAAAGGTAAGTGAAGCGAGACGACAGGTACGAAGGAATAGAAGAGTTCAAGATTTCGAAGAGAAGGAGAAGTGAATGTAAATTTCTTTTCTTATCTAGTTTAAGCCAACCTATTGCTTCCAGGGATGGGGTAATGTGATCATATTTACGAATATTGCTTACAAAACGTACACACAAATTATGAGCACGTTGAAGTTTCGTTTTGTTGTCGCTGGAAAGGTCAGTCAGTAAAATGTCAGCATAGTCAAAATAGGGAAATACAAGCGTCTGCACAAGGGACTTTTTTAAGCAAGAGGGGAGATGAACATTTATCCCTCTTTTTTACTATCGGACGGGCAACATAGACCGTTATTCCATCAATATGTTTTATACATATTGATGGAATAACGATTGTATGATATTAAAAGTCATATTACACATCATAGAAGTTTGTAACATTTTAACTCCACAGAAATGCTACTGGGGAATACAGACAATAAACAGTTTTATACAAGCAGTGTTCCGCGATAATCGTCAGTCATTTGTGATGGACAACTTGAGGATGAATCTCACTGTGTACTGTGATTCTTCAGCAGTTGGCGAGACAGCATAATTTATACTGCTGGTATTGGATATTGTTTATATTTACATAAAATAATAAGAATATATATAACTATTTTTTCTTTTAGTTACATATTTTTCCGATTTTTAGCACAAAAAATAAATATTTTTCACATTTTTAGCACAAAAAAATAAACATTTTTCAGATTTTTAGAACAAAAAATAAATATTTTTCCGATTTTTAGAACAAAAAATAAATATTTTTCCGATTTTTAGCACAAAAATAAACATTTTTCAGATTTTAGAACAAAAAATAAATATTTTTCAGATTTTTAGCACAAAAATAAACATTTTTCAGATTTTTAGAACAAAAAATAAATATTTTTCCGATTTTAGCACAAAAAATAAACATTTTTCAGATTTTTAGAACAAAAAAAATATTTTTCCCTATTTTTAGCACAAAAATAAACATTTTTCAGATTTTTAGAACAAAAAATAAATATTTTTTCGATTTTTAGCCCAAAAAATAAATATATTTCCGATTTTTAGCACAAAAACATAAATATTTTTCAGACTTTTAGCACAAGAAATAAATATTTTTCCTATTTTTAGCACAAAAAAATAAACATTTTTCCAATTTTTACCACAAAAAAAATAAATATTTTTCCGATTTTTAGCACAAAAAAATTAATATATTTTTCCGTTTTCAGCATAAAAATAAATATTTTTCACATTTTTAGCACAAAAAATAAACATTTTTCAGATTTTTAGAACAAAAATAAATATTTTTCAGATTTTTAGCACAAAAATAAACATTTTTCAGATTTTTAGAACAAAAAAAATATTTTTCCGATTTTTGGCACAAAAAATAAACATTTTTCAGATTTTTAGAACAAAAAATAAACATTTTTCCGATTTTAGCCGAAAAATATATATATTTCCGATTTTTAGCACAAAAACATAAATATTTTTCCGACTTATAGCACAAGAAATAAATATTTTTCCTATTTTTAGCACAAAAAAATAAACATTTTTCCAATTTTTAGCAAAAAAAATAAATATTTTTCCGATTTTTAGCACAAAAAATAAATAAATATTTTTCCGTTTTTAGCATAAAAATAAATATTTTTCACATTTTTAGCACAAAAAATAAACATTTTTCAGATTTTTAGAACAAAAAATAAATATTTTTCCGATTTTTAGCACAAAAATAAATATTTTTCAGATTTTTAGAACAAAAAAAAATATTTTTCCGATTTTTGGCACAAAAAATAAACATTTTTCAGATTTTTAGAACAAAAAATAAACATTTTTCCGATTTTTAGCCCAAAATAAATATATTTCCGATTTTTAGCACAAAAACATAAATATTTTTCCGACTTTTAGCACAAGAAATAAATATTTTTCCTATTTTTAGCACAAAAAAATAAACATTTTTTTCGATTTTTAGCACAAAAAATAAACACTTTTCCGATTTTTAGCACAAAAAATAAATAAATATTTTCCGTTTTTTAGCATAAAAATATTTTTTCGATTTTTAGCACAACAAAATAAATATTTTTCCGATTTTTAGCATAAAAAATAAATATTTTTCCGATTTTTAGCATAAAAAATAAATATTTTTTCGATATTAGCACAAAAAATAAAACATTTTTCCGATTTTTTACCACCTAAAAGTCCGATCCTTATTGATCAAAGACAACGCACATCATTTCTAAGATCTGGAGTGTTCATGGGTCCGTGGAAGGATTCTAGTAATGAAAACTTGGAAAGTTCCATGCGTAGGCTACATGCAGCGAGATTTCATTCGAGATATGAACAATCTTGTAACAAGATGGGACAAAGGCTAAACAGTTAATATACAGTTTCTACTCACACCAGAAAGTTTCATTTCTGACTTAATGAAAGCTTCAGGAGTTACTTTTTAACAGTCCACATATTTACACATGAAATATTTAGAAAACTTCAGTTTTCTTCACACTTGACATAGTGAAGAGTAACAACTGAAGATCTCAATAACTCCTCGTAGCAGGTTTAAACCGGGTTCATCATTTCTGCAGTTGGGTGTGTGCTTGGAGCAACTGATACTGGCTTATCTGTCGGCTGCTGGCACGAGCTTCCACCACAAAAAAAAAATGGCGTTCTGCACTGGGTATCTGCACCGCGTCAGAAGCAATATCCAGCATTCGGAACAAATTTAATAGTATAACAGTGCTAATCGGGATCAAAAAGCAACAGTATCAGTAGTGCTAGGTATACTAATAACAGTAATACTTACTAAAGCAGTGAAATTACTTACTTACAAATGGCTTGTAAGGAACCCGAAGGTTCATTGCCGCCCTCACATAAGCCCGCCATCGGTCCCTATCCTAAGCAAGATTAATCCAGTCCCTATCATCATATCCCACCTCCCTTAAATCCATTTTAATATTACCCTCCCATCTACGTCTCGGCCTCCCCGAAGGTCTTTTTCTCTCCCAACTCCCAACTAACACTGTATATGCATTTCTTGATTCGCCCATAAGTGCTATATGCCCTACCCATCTCAAACGTCTGGATTTAATGTTCCTAATTATGTCAGGTGAAGAATACAATGCGTGCAGTTCTGTGTTGTGTAACTTTCTCCATTCTCTTGTAACTTCATATCTCTTAGCCTCAAATATTTTTCTAAGAACCTTCTTCTCAAACACGCTTAATCTCTGTTCCTTTCTCAAAGTGAGAGCCCAAGTTTCACAACCATAAAGAACAACCGGTAATATAAATGTTTTATAAATTCTAACTTTCAGATTTTTTGACAGCAGACTGGATGATAAAAGCTTCTCAACCGAATAATAACAGGCATTTCCCACATTTATTTTGCGTTTAATTCCCTCCCGAGTGTCATTTATATTTGTTACTGTTGCTCCAAGATATTTGAATTGTTCCACCTCTTCGAAGGATAAATTTCCAATTTTTATATTTCAATTTGTACAATATTCTGGTCACGAGACATAATCATATAGTTTGTCTTTTCGGGATTTACTTCCAAACCTATCGCTTTACTTGCTTCAAGTAAAATTTCCGTGATTTCCCTAATAGTTTGTGGATTTTCTCCTAACATATTCACGTCATCCACATAGACAAGGAGCTGATGTAACACGTTCAATTCCAAACCCTCTCTGTTATCCTGAACTTTCCTAATGGCTTATTCTAGAGAGAAGTTAAAAAGTAAAGGTGATAGTGGAAGGCATGTAGCACGTATGGGCGAATCCAGAAATGCATATAGAGTGTTACTTGGGAGGCCGGAGGGAAAAGACCTCTGGGGTGGCCGAGACGTAGATGGGAGGATAATATTAAAATGGATTTGAGGGAGGTTGGATATGATGATAGAAACTGGATTAATCTTGCACAGGATAGGGACCGATGGCGGACTTAAGTGAAGACGGCAATGAACATGCGGGTTCCTTAAAAGCCAGTAAGTAAGTAAATATTATTATTATTATTATTATTATTATTATTATTATTATTATTATTATTATTATAGCTGTTTTCACTCATCACAACCACTGCTATTGTCTTCTTCTGCCACCTCAACATTCTCCTCACTTTGATCACTTGCTTTTTTTTTTTTTGGATCTAGTTCATTTTGATTATCATTCATTAATTTTTTTTTTTAATTTTTAATTAAGAGGAAATGAAAGAGCTGATGAACTAGCGAAAGCAGCAGCCTCCAGCAGCGAAACTCCGACATATGCTTTACAACCGATATCATACATCAAGAAACAAATACGACAACAGACTCATCAAAACTGGAATACTAGATGGACGACATGCACAACCGGATCACTAACAAGAGACACCTACTTCCCAACAATCCACGACCGACTCAAAATCCATCACTTCAAACCTACCTTCGTAACAACGCAGTTTCTTTCTGGACATGGGAAATTCGGAACTTACTTCGACAGATTCAACATTCCAGCTGACATCGACTCTACATGCTCCTCCCGCGAAGACCTTCACAGTGTGAAACACCTTCTGTTTGACTGTCCTATTATTGAAGCAAAGAGATTTCAAATAAAGGCACATCTTGTGGACTGCGACACCGAATACAGGACTCCACTATGTGAAGTAATCAAAAACCTTGTTGCTACAGACAATTTATAGACTTGCTAAACTTTATCTTTAAAAGACTGTAGATATATATTTCACCATTATATGTCTAAAAAATAAGTAGTATAGATAAGTAGTATACCGTATAACAAAACTAAAACCCTAGCATACCGCTTGGTGAATTAGGGTTCTTTTCCATGGATATTTAATAATAATAATAATAATAATTTTTAAAACGAAATATTTAACCAGTAACACCGATAGTAACAGCTAATATGGCGATGAAACAAATTAAGACAACACTAATGCCATCTTCATGATATTTTCTAACAAAGACCTGATAAGTATGGGACTTGTCCGTCTTTTGCTAGAAAGATGTTGGACTAATCCGCTTTTTTCAGAAACGCTAAATTTTCAAATATTCATTTCAATGGTACAAATCCGATTTTTTTAGAAACTTGTGTCAATAGATGCCGCTTCAAATGAAGTGAAGAGAACTGTACTATGCTCAAAATTGGAATTTTTTGGACTTGTCCGGTTTTTCTATCAACTCTTCACTTAATATATAGGTGAAGTATGTAAATGAAAAAGTGGGTAGTTGGTGGTCATGTGGGCACTTAATTGGTAGGTAAGAAACACTTCGGTAGGTAAGTAGGTCTGTAGGTGGTATTTATTTATTAGCTTTTCGAGGAGAGCTACTGCGAAGCAGCAACACGAAATTACAATAATGAAGGGGATCTGAAAATGAATGTAAAAGCACTCAAAGGAAAGCTACTACTATTAAACCATTTTAAAGAAAAACTAGTGGCTTGTGCAGAAAGTGCTGCGAACTAAGTTCATTAGACGTTCAAATAAAATTTTTTCAGTTTTATTTTCAAGAATATCAGACATTTTCAAAGTTATTCGCTTGCATAATAATGATGTATATTCCCTCTGAATGTTTTTTTTAGGCCAAGTACTTTTTCTTGAACCTATTCACCTTCAGTTTTTGAGTTTCAACGCGAAAACGCAAGTAACAATGTCAGGACGATCAGTGTATACTTTTAGTAGAGCCATCGATGTAGATCAGTCGACAGACTCGCTGGGCTGCTGATCCGGAGCTGCGTTCGGGCTTGGGTTGGATCCCCCTTTGGACTTTGGTTTCTTCGGAGGTTTTCCCCAGCCGTGGGACTGAAGCCGGATAGTCTATGGCGAGTCCTTGGCATCAACCCCTTTGATTTGATTACCCCCTTTGATTTGATTACCTGGTTGGGTTTTACCGAGGTTTCCCCCACCGAAAAGGCAAATGCCGGGTAATATTTTGGCGAATCCTCGGACCTCATCTCATCTCACTACATCTCGCCAAAATGTAAAAAAATGTAAAAAAAATTGTACAAAATTGTAAAAATTGTAGAAAATTACTAAATTGTAAAACTATAAAAATTTGTAAAAATTGTAATTGTAATATTGTAAAATGTTGACATGTTCCACATCTTAAAGCTTCATTGCTCATGTAAGATCTATGGAATAAAATAAATGAATGAATGAATGAATGAATGAATGAATGAATGAATGAATGAATGAATGAATGAATGAATGAATGAATGAATGAATGAATGAATGAATGAATGAATGAATGAATGAATGAATGGGTTTTTCATGTGAGAGTAAAGCAACAGCTATTTCAGGTCATTGTGGATTTTAGGTGAAAGTTAAAAAAATGTCAGGTTTGCTAAGCTTTCGAACAATATAGCTTGAAATGTAGAGGGTAAAATAATTTTATCCTGCTAAGAGATCTTGGTGAAATGATCGGGAAACTACAAAATTTTGTAGGCTTCTTTTTTTATCAGTAAGTAATACCTTTTGATCTTTCCTTAGGAACTATATTTTTGCGCTCTCTCGAGCCAATACTGAAGAGAATGACGCATATAAATATCTACACCACACCGCCATTAAGTATATGAAAAATACCCAATCCCACTTGATTAATAACTATAAAAATATTTGATTTTTAATAACAATATTATTATCTTACGTAAGTTTTGTAGTTTTATTTAATAGCCGCCATTCCGTAAATTATAGAAATGAAGATCTAATTAAGATATTCTCTACAGCTACTTATATAACCCCAAAACGTTTCACTTTCAAATCATCAATATAGCATTAATACGTATAATTAATGAAAAATAGTCGCATGATGGCATTAATTATAATAATATCTCTTTTCTAATGGTAATAATGTCATCAAACCACCTCAAATGTTATAGATTTTAATATCCAATACACAGCTGTACTCAGAAAATTACACACCGCAGAATCAGACTTGTAAATTATTTTTTGCAAATCATGAAGATTTTAATAACCAATTGAATTTGAACTCTAAATATGAGCCGTTGAGAGCAGAAGTGGTGTAAGTCAAAAATGGGTAATGAGGGTTTAACTAAACATTCTGTAAAATACAGCGCCAAGTAGAATTAATATTCAATTTATTTAAACTATTAGTAGTCAGTGGATAGCACGAAGGACATTAATTGCTACTTTGCGCTGTATTTTACAGCATTTTTACTTTAAACCTCATTACCCAATTTTGACTTACACCACTTCTGCTCTGAAAGGCTCATATGTCAGCATTCTTCGTGTAATTGTCTATTGTTTATTGTAGTGTGTGTTTTGTTTTATTCTCAAATGCAATTCATTAGTTTTCAAAACTGACGAAAAATAGATTTTGGAAAATAGGAAACTGATGTAGGAAAATTGACATTTCACTGAAAACTACTATTTTTCTGAAAAACTTTGGGTTCCAAGCTTCAAAATGAGGGGTCATTCATTAAAATCCGTTCAGCCGTTTTCCCGTAATTTCAATTACCAGTTCAAATTATATATATAATAGATTCTTGAAAGATCTCACGTGCGTCTGGTGAAAAGGCACCCGCCATAATCACAATGAAATTAAATCCCCGATTCTCTCGCGATAACAAACAAATTAACGATTAGGATAAGAATTCTTTCAATACAAAAATATTAATTTATCGGTAGAATCTACAAATTGAGACGCTGGACAAAGCAGCTGCTACGTGACTATCAACTTTAACTCGTTACAACAAACCGGCTTCGAAGTCAGAACCGTAACATCAAACCTCACACGTTGTGAAACAGTCAGTCACCCAATGGGGAAGTCACGCTTTGTTCTTTTTTCGTTAATTTTAACATACAAAAAAGAGGCGGGCGTACACATTTTTCATACTTTCTTCATTTGTTATCTCGATTCTTTTGTTTAATTTCTCGGTCACTCGCTGTAATTGTTATCCTTTCACTTTCACCGCGGCGAAGTTTATATATTACACATGAACAGCGGCGCATGCGCATGACGTCAAGTCGCGATAGAACAAAAGTACATTATTTTATCACCTGCTGCAGTCAATATGTGGCTCGTAGCTCTTTATTGAAGCAATATATTGGTGTTGTCACTGTTCCTAATTTACGTGGCTGCGAATTACATCATGAAGAGGCAATGAATAAGCAAAAATAGAAAGGCTGCTACGCCGACAAATTATATTAGCATTCTCTAACATATTTCTTTTCATTAGTGATGGGGATAAATGATCAAGGCAAGTCAGACGTTAGCAAATATGGAGTCACTACTGAAGTTAGAATTTTTATGTTTTATAAGCACTTCATTACTCCCAGCAATTGATAAATTTAACGTTTAAATAAATGCCCAAACATTAGAAGTAAAAACGTCAAGGATATTGACAGAAATATAATTGACTCGAAGATACTTTATTATTAGGGACCGGACTTTAGGTTTTTAAAATAGGTGAAATAGGTTTTTTTTTTTAGGTTTAATGTGCAACCTGTGAAAGGGGTCGCAAAAACAGACAGATCGTTAAAAATGTATCCTTACAATTATTCTTAAATATATGAACCACAAAACTGACCTTTTTAAGAACGAAACTATTTATCGAAATTTATAAGATTCGAAATTTTTGTTCCTTGCCCTTGAACATTATTTGTTGTTTGAATAAATTATTGTAACAATTAACATGTATATATATAATTTGAACTGGTAATGGAAATTACGGGAAAACGCTGAACGGATTTTGAAGCTTGGAACTCAAAGTTTTTCAGAAAAATAGTAGTTTTCATTTAAATGTCAATTTTTCAACATAACTTTCCTATTTTCCAAAATCCATCTATCGTCAGTTTTGAGAACTAGCTAATTGCATTTCAGAATCAAACAAAACACATACTACAGTAAACAATATTACACGAAGGCCATGATCTGCAAGAATGCTGACATATTTAGAGCTCAAATTAAATTGGTTATTAAAAACTTAACTTACTAAAAATAATTTACAGGTTCGATTCTGTGGTGTGTAATTTTCTGAGTACAGCTGTGTATTGAATATTAAAAATTACAAAACTTGAGGTGGTTTGAAGGCATTATTACCATTAGAAATGAAATATTATTGTTAATGCCATGATGTGACTATTTTTCATTAATTATACATATTAATGCTATATTGATGATATGAAGTGAAACGTTTGGTGTTATATAAGTAGATGTAGAGAATAACTTACATTATATTTTGATTTCTATATTTTACTGAGTGGCGGCTATATAGTATATGTTACTGAAAGCTATAAAACTTACGTAAGATAATAATATTATTAAAAATCAAATATTTTTATAGTTATTAATCAAGTGGGGTTGGGTATTTTTTTCATATATTTAATGGCGGTGTGGTGTAGATATTTATATGCGTGGTTCTCTTCAGTATTGGCTCGAGAGAGAGTATCTTTCATTATTATGGAAGCAAATAACTTTCAGAATGTCTGGTATTCTTCAATGAAAATAAATCTGAAAAATGTTTATTTGAACGTCTAATGAACTTAGTTTGCAGCATTTGCTGGACAAGCCACTAGTGTTATCTAATATAATTTGTCTTGATATAACTACATGAATTTCAATTTTCAATAGATAAAAGGTACAGTACACACACGACTTTTGAATTAAATTTGTTCAAACTTGATCAAGAATTATTTCAAAAAGTAACAAACAAACAAAACGACATTATTTACTGGTACTGTTGCTGGTTGCAATATATGAACAAATAATTTTCAAGATTCTCGACTGAGAAGTTATTTCTACTGTTTCTCAAAATACATTTGAAGGACGAAACGGCTCTTTTGACAGCACATGACGTCATAGGTACAAATTTCATCGCTGCCACTGCACAGGTACCCACGGTAACTGACAATTGAAGCTTTCCCCCCTGGAGAATGGAGCATACATTTTTCATTTTTTCAAACTCTGGATTCCTCTGCAATACCTTCTTCAGTTTTAATGTGCCGGCTTCACCCACGGGTCCTGGTACTTGTTTCTGTAGAAGCGAGTCAATGACACCAGTTGCGTCTTTCAGTTGTAGCGACGAAGATTCTAAGTACGCAATATATTTTGGAAGGTCACTGAAATGTGCCTTGAGGAAAGCAAAGGAGCCATAGCTGTTGTCACTACTAAGTACAGATTTTGCCTTAAGGACTCAGGCAGCCTCCTCCACGTTGAGAGTGTCTCTCTTCCCCTCCCCCCTCTCGAAATGTATTGATATTTCTTTTATGCTCGACCATGCCGAAATGTAGTAATTATACACCTGGTAGCAGCCCTTTAATAGACCTCATTAAAGTACACTTATTCATTAAAGTTCAGGTGTTCCTTACTTACTTACTTACAAATGGCTTTTAAGGAACCCGAAGGTTCATTGCCGCCCTCACATAAGCCCGCCAGCGGTCCCTATCCTGTGCAAGATTAATCCAATCTCTATCATCATACACCACCTCCCTCAAATCCATTTTAATATTATCCTCCCATCTACGTCTCGGCCTCCCTAAAGGTCTTTTTCCCTCCGGTCTCCCAACTAACACTCTACATGCATTTCTGGATTGGCCCATACGTGCTACATGCCCTGCCCATCTCAAACGTCTCGATTTTATGTTCCTAATTATGTCAGGTGAAGAATACAATGCGTGCAGTTCTGTGTTGTGTAACTTTCTCCATTCTCCTGTAACTTCATCCCGCTTAGCCCCAAATATTTTCCTAAGCACCTTATTCTCAAACACCCTGAACCTATGTTCCTCTCTCAGAGTGAGAGTCCAAGTTTCACAACCATACAGAACAACCGGTAATATAACTGTTTTATAAATTCTAACTTTCAGATTTTTGGACAGCAGACTGGATGATAAGAGCTTCTCAACCGAATAATAATAGCATTTCCCATATTTATTCTGCGTTTAATTTCCTCCCGAGTGTCATTTATATTTGTTACTGTTGCTCCAAGATATTTGAATTTTTCCACCTCTTCGAAGGATAAATCTCCAATTTTTATATTTCCATTTCGTACAATATTCTCGTCACGAGACATAATCATATACTTTGTATTTTCGGGATTTACTTCCAAACCGATCGCTCTACTTGCTTCAAGTAAAATTTCCGTGTTTTCCCTAATCGTTTGTGTATTTTCTCCTAACATATTCACGTCATCCGCATAGACAAGAAGCTGATGTAACCCGTTCAATTCCAAACCCTGCCTGTTATCCTGAACTTTCCTAATGGCATATTCTAGAGCGAAGTTAAAAAGTAAAGGTGATAGTGCATCTCCCTGCTTTAGCCCGCAGTGAATTGGAAAAAGCATCAGATAGAAAATGGCCTATACGGACTCTGCTGTATGTTTCACTGAGACACATTTTAATTAATCGAACTAGTTTCTTGGGAATTCCAAATTCAATAAGAATATCATATAATACTTCCCTCTTAACCGAGTCCACCAATCATAAAATACCATTGTAGCAATATGAAAGCGCAAGTATCGATTATTCTCGGATATGCAATCGAAAGACAACTAGTTCTGTTACTATAATAATTAGCGTTAATTGTAAATAATATTCAAATACATTCAATTTGTCATCTCGTTTTTCAATGTCTAATTCAATTTCAAGGTTATATCAAGATTAATGTTTATTTTACTCTCTAGATTATATCAAGGTCAATGTCGACATTTGTTTCTCGAAAAAAAAAAATCAATACTTTCGCGTCTGCGCACATCTCAAAATTTATGAGGTACTGCACAAGGTCAGTTCCGCTCCTCAGTCAGCTAAGAATAACATGAATACTTATGAATAATTTCAAGTTATAAATATGGTCGAGCATGAAAAGTCGTATGAAACTTGCCTATAATAGTAATTAAGACGCTCGTATGAAAATTATGAAACTTGCTTGCGCTCGTTTCATAAACATACTCGCGTCTTAATTACTACCATTATAAGATCGTTGCATAATGTACTATTAAAATAAAAAGTCAATATATAACGCAGTAAATACAGGATAACGCTTATCAACAATGATTTTTTTTTTTTAGGTATTAAGGTCCAATTCAGGTTTTTCCGGTTCAATAGAATTCCAATATATGACTCCTACGATCATGATTCGGGAGAGTATTGAAGAAATTGGGAGTTCAGAAGCAAGGAAAATAAAGGTAAAAACCTACAAATCCGGTCCTTAAAATAACCGTACAAATACTGGACGAATTTTAAATATATATACACAATAATTATAAACTGAATTCGAAATCAAATGTAAATAGAAAACAGTTCAATTTTTATCAAAGGCTTTCATCGTGTACAAATCTTATCAATTACGTTACAGCAGTGTGTCAGGTCTCCGACGGAAATGTTACATATGGCTGTAAAAGTAAAGATATTTAGAATGCAACTGTTGCTACTCCACAAAAACTTACCATATGCGATTAAACCACATTCTCGTTATTCCAAACGCATCTGATATCGTTACGTAACAGGCTGAACACTTCCTCACTTGTATAATCGGCGTGTCTTTTGTGATCAGTACAAAGAACGAGTCATAGTACAACGCGCATTCTTTCGGAGAATTCTGCTTCCTTATATTTCCATGTTAATTACTCCAGGTAGCACCCATGAAACTAGTCCCCATAAAAACAAAACCCTGCTGCAACAAAGAAACGAGAAATTTAACGCAAATTATGCACCTTTGGTATGTAAATTTCACTGGATGT
Source organism: Periplaneta americana (assembly GCF_040183065.1). Taxonomy (NCBI): domain Eukaryota; kingdom Metazoa; phylum Arthropoda; class Insecta; order Blattodea; family Blattidae; genus Periplaneta; species Periplaneta americana. Next base: position 12,982,565 of record NC_091131.1, on the reverse strand, counting down.
GTTTCATATAAATAAGACTATTTTGTTTATATGGCGTCATTCCATTTTCGACCAATGAAGTGTAATGAAATTTTGTATTCACACCAATCACAGTCAAACATCGCGATAATATTTGCAGCTAGATTTATCGCATTGTTGTTCTTTTGTTTAGTCAGTGTCTCCAACTGTTTGCCCGTAAATCGATGAAAATGAATCCATTAAGATGCAACTACACTGTGAAACTTTTCTTTCAACTTTACGCTTTCAAGCAATGAATGTAAGATTTATATTTAATATTTACTTACTTACAAATGGCTTTTAAGGAACCCGAAGGTTCATTGCCGCCCTCACATAAGCCCGCCATCGGTCCCTATCCTGTGCAAGATTAATCCAGTCTCTATCATCATACCCCAACTCCCTCAAATCCATTTTAATATTATCCTCCCATCTACGTCTCGGCCTCCCCAAAGGTCTTTTTCCCTCCGGTCTCCCAACTAACACTCTCTATGCATTCTCTATATGCACTGGGCGAAGGGCTAACAACCCATCACCGTAAAAAAACAGCTTGTTACGAATCCCTTATATTTAATTCTAATTGATATATTTACGCAGTGAAGACGACGTTCAAAACGGCGCACCATGTAGACACAAAATCTTCATGCATCTTAATTGAACATACGTTTTAAACTTGATTCTTTCAATATACTTCCTAGATTGCACCCATACGCGCATGGAAAATTGAACTGTGTAGATGCAGCTTAAAGGTAAGCGTTCACTACATCGTATCGCACTCCTCGTACGAATCGCACTCAACGGATATTTTAAGTGCAGTGCGTTCACTGTAACGGCTCCACCTCATCGCCTCATCGGATTCCCTATCAGCTGTTTAAAACATGACGTCGTACGATATTGATATTACTGAAAACAGAGGAGTTGAGGTTAGGTCTATTAATTATGACTGTTACCGAATAAGAATTTGTAATTGCTTCATGCGTCTTAATTGAAGAGGAAGAAACGAAAGAGATATTGGTTACATAATATATTTGCAAGAAACGACTTGATTACTGTAATGGGAACGCCTCAAATTATATAATTCTTCGCAATTTTCTACACGCGAAATAAGTTTTCTGTCTGCCATTTTGGCGCGACACTGAACATGGCACAACATAATAGTAACAGTTGACCAATTAAAATTGATTTATTAAAGAAGGCCTTGATCGCACGCATCGGAAAAGTTGCCCATCCGAGAAACGTGGACGGATTTGCCGAGAGGCGATGCGTGCGATACGATGTAGTGAACGCGGTTACATAACAATTACAGCAAAGATAATTTTTTTTTTCCGATCCGTGCGATTCGTCCGATGCGTGCAATACGATGTAGTGAACGCTTACCTTTAGTCCCGTTACATACACACTACAGCGAGAATACGTTTGTTGAGTTATGGAAAATGCTTTCCTATAGCACGGAGTAACGGTCGAAATAAGGCATAGTTGACATTGGTCCCGTTCCCACAGGTAACCTAACCTAATTGTAGCCTATAAAATTTGTATTACGTGAATGAAATTAAACAATTAATAGAAAGTCAGATGTACAAATTTATGTAACTTCAGCGCATATCAAACCCAAAAACCTTGTATAGTGGTATACACAAGGTCTTTGATCAAACTGTCTTCCGTACGGCGTAATAAAATTCGCGTTTTAATTATTTATACAGAGATGACTTCAATGTGTAGCAATATGTCTCGTTGTAGTGTGAGTACATAAGCATTGTTAGCTGTCTCCACACAATTACGTAGTTCATAGTTCTCGGGGTAGTGTGTAATGTTTCATTCATTCATAGTGTTCTCCCCAAGGGCAGGTCTTTCACTGCAAACCCAGCATAAGGATAATAAATTGCTATTGAACCAATGACTGAGGCCTCAATCCACGCTTAGGCCCTTCTTGCAGTTGGATGGTCTAAAGGTTCTGCACTCTAGATTCTTATCTTTCTTCCTCACTTAAGGGGGGAGAGGGGTGAAATTTTGGTCATTTTCAGTCAAAAATCGTATTTTCGTTTTCTTGTGAAAAATGAATCAACAATATCTTATTTATATGTCGAGCAAGTTTCAGTGCTCTACGGCGCTCGAAAGCATAAAAATTACGCAATATAAGGGCTGCACCCTTGAACTTCAATTCCATGCAGATTATAGAAGCAGTTTTCTCATACTTTTTAGCACATTTAGCTGGGTTAGAAGTCCAAAGACTCTTACAATTTTGATGCTAGGAACATGACATTTTTACTGCATGTTCTATACACTGTGGTTAACAAATTACAGCATACGTTTTATTTTTTATTTTATTTTAGTACAGTAGAACCTCTATTATCCGTGGTAATGAAGGGGGTGGACTGAACGGTTAATCGGATATTCCGTACCATAAAAGATGTTTATGCTCGAATGCCGAAATGTACTAATTATACACCCGGTAGCAGACCTTTAATGCATGTCATTAAAGTACACCTACTCATTAAAGTACAGGTCTTCAGCCAATGATAACTCAGCTTACATGTGTTCAGCCAATGACAAGTCAGCTTTGTACCGTTATAAAACCGCAAGTATCGATTATTCTCGGATATGCAATCGAAAGAGAATTAGCGAAAAGTCACGCAGGCTGGAAATCCAATACTGTCGCAGAAGGTTATGTTCTGTTACTGTAATAATTAGCGTTAATTGTAAATAATATTCAAATAAATTCAATTTGTCATCTCGTTTTTCAATGTCGAATTCAATAATCAAGGTTATAATATTATCAAGTTTAACGGGACTACGTTAAGGTCAATGACATTATTGTTCCTCGGAAAAAAATCAATACTTTCGCGTCTGCGCACATCTCACAATTCACGACCTAGAACAAGGTCACTTCCGATCTTGTCAGATACAAATAAAATGTATACATCTGAATACCGGTAATTTCAAGTTAGAAATATGGTCGAGCATAAAAAGTCGTATGAAACTCGCCTGTAATGATAATTAAGAAGCTCGTATGAAAATTATGAAACTCGCTTGCGCTCGTTTCATAAATATCCATACTCGATTCTTAATTACTATCATTATAGGCTCCTTGCATAATGTACTATTATAAATTAATTGCATAATACACAATTCCATAATTTCCTTCGTGATCTTGTGTTTAACGTGCTATGTAGTGGATCAGGAGTGCATTAAAAGTTCGGTTGTCAACAATGGTTGATTATTGTCTGCGGAAAGATAGGAATACTTGAAGTCTCATGATGTAGATTTACATACTTTAAATACTTTATCCTTGTTTGTTTTTTTTTTTTAAATCACGTACAGTTGTAACGTCAACATCCTACTCTGAAGCAGCATTAAGCACACTTTCTTCTTTCCCAAACTTCTCAATTATATGTAATTTTTTTTCGATAATTAACACAATACGTTTTCTTTTGACAACTGTGGAAGACATTTTGCACAGAAGTTGTGCAGTACAGCCACTCGAATAGTGAGGATAAGGACTGACTTGTACATGGGTTTTTGGAAATCTTTGGAGTAATTTTTTTGGAAGCAAGAAGTGATTATTTTACAAGTAACTATTTCCGTTGCCGACATTGAGGCATTTCTACTGCATACTTTATAGTAAAAGTAAAGGTTTGTAATAACCTTCCGTCGAAAAACTATGTACAAATATAACGTATGGTACTTCATATATTTTTCTGCAGCAAAAAGAAATTAGTAGTTAGAAAAAAAGTCGGATAATCCGACAATCGGTTAATAGGGTGACAGATAATCGGGATTATACTGTAGTTTATTTTAAGACGCTTTATCAACATCTTAGGTTATTTAGCGTCTGAATGAGATAAAGGTAATAATGCCGGTGAAATGAGTCCGGGGTCCAACATCTAAAGTTACCCAGCATTTGCTCACATTGGGTTGAGGGAAAACCCCGGAAAAAACCTCAACCAGGTAAATTGTCCCGAACGGGAATCGAACCCGGGCCACTTAGTTTCGCGGCTAGACGCGCTAACCGTTACTCCACAGGTGTGGACAACATAAGTTTTATGATTAAATTAATACTTTTTGAAATAAAAAATGAAATATTTATAGTAGCAATGGAAAGTTTTTATTTTTAGGAATGCAATGATTATAAAAATTGTTTTCCCCTTTTGTAGTAAAGGTACAGTAAAACTAATGTCTAAAGCTTTTTTCTAAATATGTCACTGGTCTTGCAAAAAAAAAAAAAAATTCGGGCATTGTATTGAAAAATTGAACAACACATTTCATTTCGAAATATGCAAATTTTTCACAATATTTTTGTTAATAACTCAGAAATCAAATGAGTCACAGAAATGAAATTTCACCACATCATTATCTATGTGTACAAAAAATCAAGGACGTAACTTGAAAATGTAGAAAATACAGGGTGATCCGTTTGGGTATGGATGAAATAAAAACACCGTAAAACACTTACTACTTAACTTTATTTGTTGAAACTTTATGCATACAACAATGAAAGATGGGAGATTCCTCAGAGCTCAACATGACCCCCATTGCGCACCCTGCACAACTCATAACGGTGATGCAATTCAGCCCATGTCCGTTGTAACATAAGAGGGGAGATTTGTTGAAAAGCTTGAGTAATTTTGTACTCTCAGATCATCAATGTTCCTGGATTTCTGTGAACAGATAATGCCTTTAACAAAACCCTACACGAAGAAGTCAGGAGGGGTTGGATCTGGGGAGCTTGGGGACCAAGCCAAGAGATAGCTGCTTCTCGTACTGGGTTTCGCCTGCGAACTCCTGCACGTTTTTTTTTAAACAGAGAACCTGTTTCTACAAATGTTCGATACCACAACATTATGGAATCGTATTTAGGTACACCATACTCACGTCGAAATTCCCTTTGAACTCTTTTAACACTCTCAAATTTAGCATACCAAAGAACACATTGTGCCCGCTGTTGATTTGTAGTAGCTATTTTAATCATCTACGATTTTAATTTGTCCTTTCAGATTATGCATTGTTGATTGACGGAAACTCGCATCTTTTAATCATAATATAACTATAGTCGCGACGCTGTTATTCCCGGCGTGACTCCTCCTCTTTGCTTACGTCTTAGGAAGTCAGGCTCTATAAAGTCTAGGTAGGTAGTATCGTTCGCCATTTTTGTTCTTTCGTTGCCGAGCTAGCAGACGAGGGATCTATTTGCCACACCGTTAAACATTATCATGTCGTAGCTCCTATGATAATAAATCAAACGCACTGTAATTCAGCAAATAATTGAGCGGCAAATAACGTCCTCGTATGCTTTCTGCGAACGCCAACGAAAGAGCCAAAATGGCGGGCGATTATATTAAGTATTTATCCAGCCTTAGGAAATGCATAATTTCTTCATCAGCGAATCACAAGACACGCAGTTTAAATATAGCCGACCTGCAACGTGATTGGCTGCCGGAAATTAGAGCGACGGGACTATAGAATAGTAATATACGTTACAAGAGCGGTATGTTGACGTTTTCATGATCGAGGAAAAGACTGAAAAAGCGAAACGTAGTTGAGCTTTTTTAATTTCCGAGAACATGAAAACAAACATACCGCTCGTGTATCGTACATTATTTTGTGCGAAGATCGTTTATTACATACCTGAAAGACGAATTTCTAATTAGTTGCAATGAAATCTCCATATTGGTTTCTGTTTAATGACGCCAACTTCGGAACACCAAAATATCTTTTTTCAACATTGTTGCTGTAAAATGTTTTCTGTGTTTACTATACTCCAGCAGGCCGTGATATACGTCTGTCTTTTTTTTCCCCCAGTCTATAAATGCGAACTTAAAACAAACGGTAAGGTTATGTGATGATTTATTTTTCATTTTAATATTTTAACAATATTATTTATATAACATATTGCAGTAATAACATCGGCATCTGGAATCTCGTTGATTTTTTCACGGCTTCCTTAATGTTACTTGTATCAGGAATGCAATAAGTTTCGTGGAGTGGTAGACTTTACTTAATTTTTGCAAATATTTAAAAACAATAATTAACATTGCAATTTAGGTGAAATTGCAGTGGTAAGTTTCCAATTTATAATTATTACTATGTTAAACGTCTCTAAAAATAATATGTTAAAAGCCTAAAGCAGTAAAATGAATGTCGCGCTTAAGCGGTAAGAGGAGGGAAATTGTTATGTGTGTTACGTTGGGAATACTGAATGTGGTATTTCACACTTACCGCGTATTGGTTCTGTGCGGAAAACAAGCAAATACGCACGATCTCGCACAAAGAAATTTTTTCCTATCATAATAGCTTTATAATAATAAATTAAAATTATTCATACCGAAACGGATCAGACTGTAGAAATTTCACGCATCACATCCCTTAATGTCTTCTTTTCGGAATATGATCTCCATTGCAAATTTCAGTAGTTCTGTAACAGGTACGCGCATTCACATCACCAATATATTTAATAGATGCCATTCGACTGGATTGCCACAGGAAGTGAGTGTGTTTTATGACGATGGATTCTTTTTTAAACGCTATTAAAATATAAGATCCCAAATAAGACGTTTCGAGGAAGGAAAAGCAGCAGTAATGCCCAACCACTGTTAATGGTCGATGAAATATGAACGTAGAAAGCCCAATTACCGCACTAGAATGACATCCTCCATTTACTGCGGTGGGCAGCGGGTAACGAGTGGGCTGCGCCCCGCCACTCATGACGGCAGTGAGCCGGAAATAAAACGTGTGTATAGCCACAATTATTGTACAAGCGCAGCGAAAGCATGGCAACAAAAGTCAGTAAAAGTAACGTATGCAGTGGCCAGCAAAACATCAGGGATGGGCAAAAACCATGGAGACATGAATGCATGTATCGCACTTCACTTTCTCAGCACGTGGAGTATAAAGGAATTCATTTCACGCTGTAGGATTTAAATACTAATACTAATTGTAATGTTATTTGTAATTGTAATTGTAAATTTAATACTAATTGTAATTTTATTGTTCATATTGTAGTTGGAATCTCCTGGTAGAAGGGCAGAGAAGGCCTGACGGCCTTATCTCTACCAGGTTAAATAAATAAATACTAATACTAGGATTATACATCCATATCAATTTTAAAGCTCAAAACCATCTGTGAAACAATCCGCAACGAATTCCTTTTTATCTAATGGCGAGTACAGTAGAACCTCTATTATCCGTGGTAATGAAGGGGGTGGAGTGAACGGTTAATCGAAAAAATCGGATAATCAGTATCATAAAAAGTTTTCATAAACTAACTACATAATACTTTCTGCGAGATCGTGCGTATTTGCTTGGTTTCCGCACAAAACCAATCCGCGGTAAGTCTAAAATTCCACATTCAGTATTCCCAACCTAACACACATAACAATTTCCCTCTTCTTACCGCTTAAGTGACATATTGATTTTACTGCTTTAGGCTTTTAACATATTATTTTTAGAGACGTTCAATATGGTAATAATTATAAATTGGAAACTTACCACTGCAATTTCACCTAAATTGCACTGTTAATTATTGTTTTTAAATATTTGCAAAAATTAAGTAAACTCTACAACTCCACTAAAGTTACTGCATTCGTGATGCAAGTAACATTAAGGAACCAGTGAAAAATTCAACAAGATTCCAGATGCCGATGTTATTACTGCAATATGTTATATAAATAATATTGTTAAAATATTAAAATGAAAAATAAATCATTACATAACCTTACCGTTTGTTTTAAGTTCGCATTTATAGACTGGGGGAAAAAAAGACAGACGTATATCACGGCCTGTTGGAGTATAGTAAACACAGAAAACATTTTAAAGCAACAATGTTGAAGATAGATATTTTTGTTTTGCAAATTTGCCGTCATTGAACAGAAACCAAGATGGAGATTTCATTGCAACTAATTAGAAATTTCTCTTTCAGGTATATAATAAACGATCTTCGCACAAAATAATGTACGATACACGAGTGGTATGTTTTCTTTCAATTCTCGGAAATTAAAAAAGCTCAACTATGTTTCGCTTTTTCAAACTTTTCCTCGAACATGAAAACTTCAACATACCGCTCGTGTAACGCATATTACTATTTTTAATTTCCTCTATGGTCTTTTCTTTTAATACGCTAGGTATTGGTTCAGAAGTTCAATAATTTGTCTTTTTTTTTTTTTTACAATTCTTATTTGATTTTCAGATGTCAGTTATTAAAACATTATTTATTGTACTTAAGTCTGGTTTTCAACGACGGGGTTTTAAAGCTAAGGAAACTCCTTACGACGACTGTCTGTGGAAATATAGTAATAGTAGAGGTCTCATGTTGTAGATTAACAAATTTTATACAGAAGATGCCTTATTTCATAAGAATGAACATTTCTTAAATGTTACAAAGATTCGTAACCTTCTGAAGAACAGAGAATTTGATTTTTGGTGTCGTCATCCACAGAAAGGGAAAGGCGTAGTTTTATTTAAAGAATATCCTGGTGCCAACAAATGGATTTGTAAACACGAAGGACTCTCCAACAGCGAATGGCGCGATGGCATTAAAATGGCTGGAAATGTTGCTGCAGTACGTGCTGTGCTGGGAAGATTTCAGGACAACCGTTGTAGGCATTGCCACAACGAGGTTGAAACTCTTGCACACGTCCTGGGATCCTGTCCGCACGGCGAAGGTCTGCGAAACGCTAGACACCACCAAGTACAGATGCCTCAAACTAGGAAGCTGCCTGGAGAGGGGAAGTAGTAGAGCTAACGGAGGGGGCCCACCTAGGCTCCGATACCCAGGTATAGTCATATTATCTGAAAAGTTGACTGCTTGACAATGTATTCAAGATGTACCCTCCCTATGCAGCCTTCTCAACTGTTATTAGAACTGAACTGTACCGTTCTAGTCCACAGTGCACAGTAGTCGGCGGACAGTGGTAGGGGAGAAGTGCTCTATGCGCCTGCGCGAACGAGACAGCTTGCTAGTTTGAGGCATTTGTACGACCAATTATAGCCACTGCCCTTAAACATGCCGATTAATTCAATGAATTATAATTAAATTAATTATAATTCATTGAATTAAATTAGCTCATAAATTAAGTTACTACTTTACCTTATAGATTTATCTAAATTTAAATAAATGTGTAGTGAAGATTATTGCTGGAGAACCTTTTTAAGTGTAATGAAAATATTTGTAATTTAAATTTATGTATTGTATTGATTAAGGCTGGTTGAGTGGAAGAGAAGGCCTTATGGCCTTAACTCTGCCAGCGAAAATAAAACATTATTATTATTATTATTATTATTATTATTATTATTATTATTATTATTATTATTATTACAACACCTTTGAAGAAGTACATGGTCTCTTCGTCACTGGCAGTACAAGGCGCATAGATATAATAGCTTTCAAGGAATCTACAATCTACTGTGCGTTTCGAAACGGATGAGGAACAGCCAGCAGAAGTGGATAATGAAAAAAAAGAATATCTACAATCCTACCATTCCATATTACCTCAAAAAATACCAGCTAAAAGAGCTTGAAGTAATCGGACTTCTGGTTGGAGCAAGAGGTACCGCTACTCTCTTCATGAAAGATGTGTTTAAGAGGCTTGGAATACCTACATCTATTATTCCGATTGTAACTTTAGCTGCATTGAAAGGATCAATTGCTCTCCTGAAGCATCACCTATATTCGAAATGAAACTAAGTTCAGTAGCATTCTTTACTTTTCTGTAACACTTACCTTTCTAAAAATAGGTATATTTTCACTAATCTAAAAAAAATTATTTGCAGGAAATTATTTGTAGGAATTTCATTGTTAAAACAAAATCAATGGTTTTTCATGAACTTGTAAAAATTTCTATGGTTAAGTACTCTTTGTCCCTTGTGGCAGCTCACGAATGGTGAGAAGATATATAAATTTTAGGTTTTTTTTATTTTTCATTAGCCTAAATCGCGTACAGTTGTAATTCCTATCTCGTATTGTGATGTGAAATGAGCCACATTTTCTCTTTTCCCAAACCACTAAATTACTTGCACTTTTTACCGTAGTACAACAAGTTTTCTTTTGGCGCTTGTGGAAGATATTTTGCATAGAAGTTAGACAGTACGGCCATGATGCGTAAAGGTAAAGATTTATAAAAAAAACACTCGTATAATATAATGTACAGTACTTCACATTTTTTCTGCGAGTGAGAAAGACAGTCGTATAATCCACCAATCGGTTAATAGGATGACGGATAATCGGGGTTTTACTGTACGTAACTTTGGGCCATTCATTGAAGCGTCCCCATCTAGGAGTGCCGCGCCGAAGCTGTAATCCCTTTCCCGTCAAAGGCGTTGCCCTCTGTGCGCCATGGGACATGAACCTGACGATGATTAATAAAGAAACGGTGAAATTCCGGTAGGGGAAACGAGAGTACTTCAAGAAACCTTATCACTAAGCACCGTCTTTGTCGAGCATAAATTCCACTTGTAGACCTACCCGTCGGGATTCGAAACGAAGTTAGCAGCATAGAAAGCTGTCGCTCTAATTGTGCATATATACAGGGTGCTTCCGAGGTGGTGTTACAAAGTTTCAGGGATGATGGCGAAGGACACATGTATCAATTTGCGATAAGGAACCATGGTCCGGAAATGACAGAGTCGAAAGTTACAAGCAAAATTATTTGTGTGAAAATGAAATAATTTTATTCCTCTGTACACCTTATTTATGTGTATTTATCTGTACGTCTTACACATACTGTATTCATCTGACGTTGTTTACGTTGTCTACTTACAGTATTCCATTCAGTGCGCTGTCTGAGGGGTGGGGACAGGAAACTACACTAAAGCAATCCAGATAGCGTAATGTGTAACGGACATGGTCGGTCCTGATATGCACGTCTGTAGACAGCAGTGTATGTGTACAAGTTGCAGTGTCCAGTCGATCAGTCCTAGTGAAATGGAGGAGTACACGAGAGCGGAATATGCAGACATGATTTTCGAATACGGATGAGCCAATGGGAACAGTAGACAAGCTCACAGATTGTATCGGGCTAAGTACCTGCGTAGGAGACATTCGGGCCATACCATCTTTCCACGACTGTTCCAAAGGTTAAAGGAAGGAGGGCACGTGGTACCAAATTACAATTCCATTTCCACACAACTATTTTTGCTTATAACTTTCGACTCAGTCATTTCCTGATCTCAAATTGATACATGTGCCCTTCGCCATCATCCCTGAAAGTTTGTAATACCATCTCGGAAACACACTGTATATACAAAGCATTTCGAAATAAAGTCGGCAAACAATTTTAGTAAAATTCTATGAAATCATGGCTGAATAAGAATATTAAATTCCGGTACAATTCACACATTCATAGTTTCCTAAGGGTAAGTCCTTCACTGCAAACCCAGCATTCTCCAATCTTCCGTTTTGCGCCTTCCTCTTCGACTCTGCAACGATCCATGTATCCTAATGTTGTCTATCGCCTGTTAGCTTCTGCCTCGAAATTTTCTCCCGTTCACTATTCCTTCCAGTGCATCCTCCAGTAGACAGTTTCTTCTTAGCCAGTGACCCAGTCAATTCGCTTTTCTCTTCCTGATCAGTGTCAGCATTATTCTTTCTTCGCCCACTCTTTATAGTACAGCTTCATTTCTTATTCTGTTTGTCCAATTCACAAGATCCATTCTCCTCCATATCCACATTTCAAATACTTCTACCACTACTCCAAAGTAATAGATTGATATACAATAATAAATAACTAGATAAATAAATCAATCAGCCAAGCAATCAATAAGGATGAAGTTTAATAAGTTTCTAAATGTAGGCTAGACTATGTATTACGAATTCACAATATCACAATTGCAACTTACGATAGAACATTAAATATACAGACAGACCTACATGGTCCCCAATCTGCAGCCGTGCAACAATAAGTAATTTCTAAGCTGACATTACTTGAGGTCAGTACGGACGCAAAATTGCTATGTACCGCATGGATGTGGGAAGCATTTCCATGTCAAATCGAAGTCAGGAAATAATTTCTTCGAGTCGTAGTGAAATATGATTCTGACGGGACACGAACAAAGAGTTAACAGCTATGCAGGGCGGCCTACTAAATACAGCAGGGAAAGAAATAACTTTTCGTAAGAAATATTAGCGTACGAGGCAAGGGCGTGCGTGCAGCTAACCGCGGAGAAGGACTGAAACAAAATGGCGGCGCAGTGATACGGTTTTATGGCTACAATCAATGATGTTCGTGACGCAGTAGAAGGGAGCAAACCACAAATTCAACAAGAATTCGTTATACATTACGGACGAGAGGAAGAAATTTCGTTTTCTTCACACAAGACCACAGAAACAATTTGGACTGGAATTACCGCTAGCCAACATACTAACCTTATATTGTTGAAGGAAGATAAACAATTGAGAGTGAACGTGTCACAGCAATCAAAACAAATGAATTAAGACACCGCTAATCAGAGCTGCCCTGCGAAGAACAAAGACACTATGTTGCTCATGTACCAATGCACCAATGGAGTGTAAGAATGTATTGAATTTTAACCAATCAAAGCCAACTATCAAATCAAATCTTGCCAAAATCATCCTGTCGCACCTGATATATGTTTTGTTTAATATTTTGCCATACCTGAAGTTCAGCTGTTCAATATTTTCATTGTTTCCTTAACAATACAGTGGGCCGTGATATTACATAGACTAATGGTCGTGCTAGCAAACGTAAGTATTTAAATATCTTAATTTAAATAAATAATTAATCTCTTTCTATATGTTACAAATTATATATTAATATACTAGCCGTACCCGTGCGCTCCGCTGCACCCGTTAGAAATAAATATAAAGTAATTACATAATTAAAATAGGACATTTGATCCAGGGAACATTCGTGTTTGATAGAAGGATAAATCGTTTAATATGTTACTTAATTTAAATTGTATTTAAAATATTAAAATGCGATCATTTTGGTCCAGAGACCATTCATTTGGTGCAATGACAATTCCTTAATCTTTATTACATGCAACCATAGTTTAATGAACATTGACATCATTTAGATTTAATATGTATATTTTATTTTACTTGTTATAGGTTTCCATTGAATTAATAATAATAACAATAATAATAATAATAATAATAATAATTTATTTATTTAATCTGGCAGAGCTAAGGCCAGTAGGCCTTCTCTTCCGCACAGCCAGACTCTAATTGTATTAAGGTAATAACTTAATTTTAACCCTTGTTTTCTACGTATTCAGCAAATGGCGCTTGGCCCACTATGGTTCTGAACCCTTCAAATAACTTAAATTATATAATATTACATATAATATTATATTATATTATATTATATCAGAAGTTACTGTAATAACATTATAGCATTATGTTCATCTAGAGAAACTACACTTTCTAATGGTGAAATAATTAATTATACAAATCGGTTAATTTAGCTTCCGATATTATTTCATACAAACACAGAAACATTCTCTGTAGGCTATCTTTCATAGCTTTCGATTGTTTCTGTTCAAGGCCCCTTATAGACGAAGTAATTTGTTTTTTAATTCATTACACGGCCTTAGATGGCAGTTATTTTAATTTTAAAACTCATTTATCTCATTAAATATCAGTCCTATCAAAATTGTTCGAGGAATAAAACTTATCGCAAATCATTTTTAAAGAAACTTTTGTTATGCAACATTTTTCACAGAAATCAATAATAAGCGAGATATTTCGATTTATTTAATTCAGGCCCCCTTATAAACTCCACTTTTAAATAATGTATTTTGAATACCATATGGCCTAAAATCTAAGTTACAACGAACTTAATTTATATTCCAATTTTCATCGAAATCCGTTCAGCCATTATCGCGTGAAAAGGTAACAAACATACAGACAGGCAGACATACAAACAAAAATTTCAAAAAAAGGGATTTTCGGTTTCAGGGTGGTTAATTATATATGTTAGGACCAATTATTTTTGGAAAATCGAAAATTACCAGAAAAATTTCGGCTACAGATTTATTATTAGTATAGATAATAGCGAAATACTCTTATTCAAATATCACAAGAGCTCATCTTGTTGATAATTCTTTAAATGAAAGTACATGGTTCACAATAAAATGTTATAACAAATATTTGTTTAATTTTGTTGTTTCGCTAATCATAATTTCTACAGCTATTGTAAAATATTATTTATCCACGAATTTCATATTACAAGGTCATGCCGGCCAATGAAATATATTAAGTTACGTTAGAACTTTCCAACATTGTGGCCTCTGCGATCTCCAGATTTCAATCCGGCCGACTTTTGGTTGTGGGGGTTACCTTAAAGAACGAGTTTTCCTGACACATCCAACAACTCTACTGCAACTGAAAGATGCCATCTCGCAAGAAATTGCCAATATTCCAAGACATTATCTGCAAAATGCTGTGCATGGTGTCGCAGACAGAATGCTGTACGTTGAACAAGAGAACGGCGGTCATCTTCCCAATGTTTTGTAAACCCCGTTGTTTTCCCAACACTGTGATGTTTTTTTTTCCCCCCCTATCTCAAATATTATAATATTTATAGCCGTTTAATGTTTGAACTGACTTTTGAAATACCCTATACTTAACATTAATACTTTGTAGATGTCGAATTATCGATACTGAGCTGCGCATAACGAATAGCAAGCTGTCTAATTATATCCGGGGTCTGCGAACGGGTCGCTCGATAGCAGAGATCTCTATGAGACGACAAGCTGCGGTCTGTATTCAGGCAGGAACATTTTAAACAGTTCATCTAAGGAAATGTAAACAAAATGTGTGAAAATAATGACTATAGTGCACTATGATCATAATGCAAGCCCTACTCTGAAACCAAGCATTTCTGGACCCATGTTGTTAAAACTTTTTTGTTCTATAATCTACATATAAGAAACCCATTTTTGTTTCGTTACATCTTGTACAGGGACATCATTTTATTTTTACTTCAATTTTTATTTTACCTGAGCTTTTGAATGTACTTCACTCCCACCCCTTCTACTAATGTAGTTCCAACTGCCCTCCACATAGAACCAAGGCCGATATAGTAAACAGTACTCAGTGAGTATAGTACGTTCCAGAAATATGTTCGCGTTTTCTAGTGACGAAAGAGCTTTCAATATTGAACCATATTTTCGCACAGGTACTGTCCGTTTGCTTATGTCGCATCCCGACTTCCCCCACTTGTTTCTGCTCACCCCTCTGGAAAGGGTAGTGGCTGGGCTGTCTTAGCTCTTTTCTGAAAAGATTAATTTCTGTTAGGAATTGTACGCCTACGTAATATTATACAACTGTTTAAAATAACTTAAATAAAAGGGCCTCGTTAAGTAATTAACTGTCACGTGATTTTCCCCCTGTCTAAAATCCTGCGGCGTAACCACTTGGACGGACAGTAATAGCATGTCTGAGTAATTTTATCTTTTCGGATCGGGCAGAAGTGAAGATTGAATTTACAGTACGTAAGGTACTCTTTTATAGAGTAGGTACAGAATTATTTCAACATGAGTTACTAGTATGAAGGACGAAACAGGTAATTGGAATTAGGTGCAATAATATGCACATTATAACTAAAGCCTGTATCGAAATGAACGGCCACCATTTTCAAAAAGTGTTTAAATATCCATATTTGATTATTTTTCAATTTAACTTCATTCTCTATATTGTACGCTAATGTGCTGTAGACAGTATAATAGGCCTATACACTGCATAATGAATACATCCGCATGGACAGCTCAGTTCGTGAGTAAAAACACTCATTGTTAATACTGTACTGTATTTTGATTAAAGAAAAACCTAATGAAGATTATCAAACTCAAAAGCGTGATATTTCCTAGTTTACGTAAATGGATGAACTACTTTTCTTCCCCCCTATACCTAGTAAAGTGATTTGTTTGTATATTACGCCAGTATCATCGAACTCCAGTCGTGGATGGGGGTAGAAAACGGTGTTTATGGTTCTCAAAGGTATAGCCAGGTTAATATTAGAAATGTTAGTCAAAATAAAATGATATCCCTGTACTATCATTAGGCCTATATACAGTACAGGGTGGCAAAGCATTAAAATTTAGACACGTTTAGTTTTTATGAAGTACGTGTAACCAATAGGCTTATAACATTTCTTCAAAATAAATTAATTTGGAACACTTCTAACTTACTTGCAATTATATACGAGTCTTTCTAACAAGACAAGTAGTGTCACATATTGTATTGTAAGATACACTTAAGAATCTTAGAACAAATTAAACATCTAATATTCTCTTCACCACACAAATAAAGACACGCAAATATTTACCTTCTCATTTATCTTCAAATATACGTTTTCTAAGACTATTTTGGAGCTTGGAAGACACTGTAAAGCGTTCGAACTCTCCTGATAACACACTGATAGACAAGTTCACCGCTGCTCTGTCTTTGCGGAGCAAAACTAAACACGATACAGATGGGGTGGGTGAGATAGAGTGAGTTCAGTACATCACGTCTTGGATTCAGTTCCGTAACATCAGGGTCGTACTAGCTGCTAGGATTTCGGAGACTTATAATGGATCATTTAGATGTATATAAGGTGTGAGACATATATTAGATGCACAGTTTTTTTTACTATTACATACTTTGTGAAAAATATTCTTAAATTTGCATGTAGTGCACACATCTCAAAAACAAATTACGTAAAAGAAGCTGAAATTTTGTGCAAATTTCCGAGAAAAAAATTACTATTATATTGATGTAAGAATTTTAAGTAATTTTACAGTAAGTTATGAATTTTAATTATAGCATTTTTTTATAAACAAATGAAACAACACTTTTCAACGCAACTAATCACAGAAACAGTATTACTGTAGTATATTTTAAAGACTATCTTATTAAGAAGTAATATTAATAAATATTTAAGCTCCTTACATTATTTAAAGAGGAAGGCAGAATATAGGAAAGACTGGAGAAAACTGGGTTTGCAGTGAAAGACCTGCCCTTGGGCGGAACACTATATGAATGAATGATACCATTTGTTTTTTCTTTTTTTTATAGATAAGTGCACTCGTACTCTCACAGTTCAAAAGGGAAATGACTCAAAATTTAAGTTTTGAGTAAACAGCATTTTAAAGTTTCATGTTGCTGTGAAAAATCCAAGGATCATTGAATTTGTTCCTCTTGTACGGGGGAGGAACCCGAAGATTTGCAATGCAGCCTGAGGGTTATTGTGCATAAATGAAATTACTCCAAATTTTGTTAATGATGTTTCATACATAAGTTGCAATTAGAGAGATGTTAATTTCATTTTTCACAGCAACATGAAACTTTAAAATGCAGTTTATCTCAAAACTTTAAATTTTGAGTTGTTTTCCTTTTTAACTGGCCAGTCGATATCATTCAGAAAAATTTTTCAGACGCCGGATGTCTAACAAGTTACGCCCGATTTCTACTTATGCAAGCATAGGCCTACTCGGTGTACAAGAATAATTAATTAGTAATATTATTATTATTATTATTATTATTATTATTATTATTATTATTGCTATTATTTTCTGGAGCTGTATTTGAGTGTGAGTGAAATTACTGTGTCATGGTTATGGTTATGATTTATTTCAGGTAACCATGGTGTAGAATAAATAAATAAATAAATAAATAAATAAGTAAATAAATAAATAAATAAGTAAATAAATAAATGAATGAATAAATGAATAACTGAATGAATGAATGAATGAATGGATGGATGGATGGATGGATGAATGAATGAATAAATGAA
The DNA here is from genome assembly GCF_040183065.1 of Periplaneta americana. Taxonomy (NCBI): domain Eukaryota; kingdom Metazoa; phylum Arthropoda; class Insecta; order Blattodea; family Blattidae; genus Periplaneta; species Periplaneta americana. The sequence goes on along the minus strand of NC_091131.1, from coordinate 12,964,845 downwards.
TGGATGAATGAATGAATGAATGGATGAATGAATGAATAAATGAATAAATAAATAAATAAATAACTAAATAAATAAATCAATAACTAAATAAATAAATAACTAAATAAATAAATCAATAAATAAATAAATCAATCAATCAATAAATCAATAACTAAATAAATAAATAAATAAATAACTAAATAAATAACTAAATAAATAAATCAATAACTAAATAAATAAATCAATAACTAACTAAATAAATAAATAACTAAATAAATAAATAGTTAAATAAATAAATAACTAAATAATTAAATAAATAAATAACTAAATAACAAAATAACTAAATAACTAAACAAATAAATAAATAAATAAATATATAAATAAATAAACAAACAAACAAATAAATAAATAACACTTCTTGCATTCAAAATCGAGTATAACTTCTTTCACACTCGGTATTATGTAATAGTGAGCAAAGGAAAAACTATGCACCTAAAAGTTATGTTTAAAACCTTAAAATATTCCTAGATGATCCGTTAGAACGCTGTAAAAATTACATAAAATTACACCTGTAACTTTTTATGCGTTCGTAGTTCAAATACAAGCAAAGTTATGATAATACTTCCTTGCGTTCGCGTTAAAGTACCCTTTAACAGCAAAACCCAGCTAATACCTAGACAAGGATCGAAGCCATGCCTTCAAAACTGATGTTCGGCAATGACCTGTCACTAGCATAATAAAGTTGAAATTGATTTGTTCACTGTTCACGAATAAAGCCAACTCGAATACCGCAGAAGGTAAAAGGTGATTCAGAATGTTTTGTCAGTTACACAGCTGAGCTGAAACCATGTGTAAACATCGTGCGAAAAAGAGACGCGAGCAAAGGTGAGGAGGATTTATGTACTGCGAACATGTCCGCTCATCAAACAGAAAACATACCTGCTCGTACAATATGAATCACTCAACCAAAACCACACGGCGTATGCATCATCCCACACAACGTTAATACAGGATGAAGGTTTGTCACTAGGATGAGGTTTTCTTAAAACTAATAACATTATTGTAAATATGCGTGAAAACATGACGTTTACAAGGTTGCCTCTGCATTCGTCATGTAGTTAAAAAAAAAAAAAAAAAGAATGGTGAGCTTGTCACTTAGATACGGTTTTCTTTGGACTATTTCCATTGCTATTTAAGTATTAAAAAAAAAAAAAAAAGAACAACGTTTATACAGAAGGAAACTTTCTGCTCGCCGTTCAGTTTAAACCTTTCCAATCAGTAACAAGAGGGGTTTGGGGGTATGCTACTGACTACCGAATACCTGTTTGACAGGATGTTCTTACAATACATTAACGTTCTTTGTTATCCTCCCTTAATCTACGCCTGCTTGTAAAATAATTAAGTTCAATTTTTAACACGTCATTTACAATTAATTTCCATTCAAGATCATGTATGTATATTATGATTTGTGTGCTGGTGTTGGTCCGCTCCGTAATTACTTTCTACTTAATAGGTGGTAGAGGGCATTACATACTGCACGCATTGTATTCTTCACCTGACATAATTAGAAACATTAAATCCAGACGTTTGAGATGGGCAGGGCATGTAGCACGTATGCATAATACAGAGTGTTAGTTGGGAGGCCGGAGGGAAAAAGATCTTTAGGGAGGCCGAGACGTAGATGGGAAGATAATATTAAAATGAATTTGAGGGAGGTGGAATATGATGATAGAGAATGGATTAATCTTGCTCAGGATAGGGACTAATGGCGGGCTTATGTGAGGGCGGCAATGAACCTCCGGGTTCCTTAAAAGCCAGTAAGTAAGTAAGTAAGTAAGAGGGCATTACATACGCTCTGATACCAAGGAAGTCGTGTGTCGTGTTTATATGCATTTCCAGAGCGAATATGACAATGCAAGGGATGGAAGACAATCAATTTCCATCAGTCATGTTTTGGAGAGAACACTTAAAGTGAAGGGTGTGTCTAAAATTGCGGTATATAGTTACATCGAAGAAAATTAATCGGGAGAAAAGCTTAAAAGCCGTTCTGAAAAATGCACTCGCGACTCTCCTGTTTTAACATTGGGCACATTTAATCAGGAAGTTTTAAGACGGACAGTACTTGGTATATATAAAGTAGGCTTTATATCCAGTTTAGACGATATTTTGCCGGAAACTTGGAAAAAAATTAAAATTTCGCGTTCCTCATTGCTGAAAGTACTAACAGCTATTGGATTCCACTACAGCAGGAACGAGGATAATAAGAAATACTTAATGCAACGTGGCGACATTATTTTCCGTCGCAACGAATGTTAACAAAAAATATGAGAGAATTTCGAATATTTTTAGTATAGTTCTGTATTTCGTTATGAATCATCAACTCTCACTTTGAGAGCCGAAGAGAGGTTAAGAGTGTCTAAGAATTAGGTTCTTAGGAAAATATTTGGGACTAAGAGGGATGAAGTTACAGGAGAATGGAGAAAGTTACACAACACAGAACTGCACGCATTGTATTCTTCACCTGACATAATTAGGAACATTAAATCCAGACGTTTGAGATGGGCAGGGAATGTAGCACGTATGGATGAATCCAGGAGTGCATATAGAGTGTTAGTTGGGAGACCTGAGGGAAAAAGACCTTTGAGGAGGCCGAGACGTAGATGGGAGGATAATATTATAATGGATTTTACGAAGGTGGGTTATGATGGTAAGGACTGGATTAATCTTGCTCGGGATAGGGACCGATGGCGGGCTTATGTGAGGGCGGCAATGAACCTCTGGGTTCTCTAAAAGCCGTAGTAAGTAAGTAGTTGTGTATTTCACGTTCATATAGCTATTCCTTCAGTTGAATTTGTTTTTTTGTTTTTGTAAACTTAGTTCTGAAACGTCCTATACAGTGGGCGGCCGGGTAGCTCAGATGGTAGAGCAGCTGGCTACGGACTGGAAGGTCCGGGGTTCGATCACAGGTGGTGACAGGATTTTTTTCTCGTTGCCAAACTTTCAGAACGGCCCCAAGGTTCACTCAGTCTTCTATAGAATTGAGTACCGGGTCTTTCAGAGCGTGGTGCCGACCACACCACTTCATTCTAGTGCCGAGGTCATGGAAAGCATGGGGCTCTACCTCCATGCCCCCCAAGTGCCTTCATGGCATGTTACGGGGATACCTTTACCTTACCTATACAGTATCCCCGCCTTGAAGTGGATGTGAAATTTTGAGCGGGAAGCTTACCCCTGTATGAAAAACAGAGTATAGAAAGTTGCATCCATTCCAGTTATAAAGGTTTAAGCAGAAATCAAAGAAAAATCCCAGACCTGACCGGGACTCGAACCCGGCCTGTCTGATTCTAGCTTACAAATCGTGTTTCCTACAACGTCCCTATTGCAATCTTGGTTGCACACACACACACACACGCACATGGATCTTTACTGAAAATTGCAATACAACACTTAATGCCATTTGAGTCGGCATACTTGTGTGAGAGTTCATAGTCTACTTTGATCCTCTTGAAGAACAAATGAATGCAGAAATAAACTTAATGTTGAGGTAGACTTGCGACTTAAAACATCTACAATAACTGCGTCAGACTTCGCAAAGCAATATCACGCATCCCACTGATGACCTTACGGTAAGTTAAAAAAAAAAAGTGGTTTAATTTTATACAGCAAAGACATCATCCATGCTACTCATAACCTGATGGTTTCATTTCATAGAATAAAGACATGATATAACGTAAAATAACTTTTATTTATGTATTTTCAGATTATATTAAAAAACTAGAACTGAAATTTAATATCGCTGTCAATATATTAAGTTCGTTTAATTCACTACATTTCGCAAATGTTTAATGAATAGATCATGATTACCAGACTAAATAATACAAAATATTTTGTGCGAGATCGTGCGTATTTTCTTGGTTTCCGCACAAAACCAATCCGCGGAAAGTCTAAAATTCCACATTCAGTATTCCCAACCTAACATACATAACAATTTCCCTCTTCTTACCGCTTAAGTGACATATTGATTTTACTGCTTTAGGCTTTTAACATATTATTTTTAGAGACGTTCAATATAGTAATAATTATAAATTGGAAACTTACCACTGCAATTTCACTTAAATTGCATTGTTAATTATTGTTTTTAAATATTTGCAAAAATTAAGTAAACTCTACAACTCCACTAAATTTACTGCTTTCGTGATGCAAGTAACATTAAGGAAGCCGTGAAAAAATCAACAAGATTCCAGATGCCGATGTTATTACTGCAATATGTTATATAAATAATATTGTTAAAATATTAAAATGAAAAATAAATCATTACATAACCTTACCGTTTGTTTTAAGTTCGCATTTATAGACTGGGGGAAAAAAAAGACAGACGTATATGACGGCCTGCTGGAGTATAGTAAACACAGAAAACATTTTAAAGCAACAATGTTGAAGATAGATATTTTTGTTTTGCAAATTTGCCGTCATTGAACAGAAACCAAGATGGAGATTTCATTGCAACCAGTTAGAAATTCCTCTTTCAGGTATGTTATAAACGATCTTCGCACAAAATAATGTACGATACACGAGCGGTATGTTTTCTTTCAATTCTCGGAAATTAAAAAAACTCAACTACGTTTCGCTTTTTCAAACTTTTCCTCGAACATGAAAACTTCAACATACCGCTCTTGTAACGCATATTACTATTATTTCTGTATTTTCAGATTATATTAAAAAACAAAAACTGAAATCTAATATCGCTGTCTATATATGAAGTACGTTTAATTCGCTATATTATGCAAATGTTTAATGAATAGATCATGATTACCAGGCTAAATAATAAAATATTTTAGGGATCCACCAAAATGAAATGCAACCTTCAAGAGGTCCGTAGCACTCAAAAGCTAGGCAACTAATGCGGTAGTACGTAGGCCTATTCAGATGGCCAGACAATGAGAACAAATTGTCCAAAGAAAAAGCAATCCTATACAACAACACAGACATTCAAATCTCTTTTCATTCGCGTAAACCTTGAAACGATAAAAGATATAAAACTGCAGACAAACGTGGCTTCCTGCTTTACGTTTTACTGGACACCCCTAGCGCGTGGTGTACGTACTGCTGCCTGCACGCTCTGTTTGTCCCCAGCTATGCTCATAAAGCCACATTAATGTATGTATGTCCGTTTCAGAATGTTTAAAGCTACCTAACAAAAGTCTGGGGTGAAAAGTAATCCAGCCAAATTGACAAACTATAAACATCACCACCACAATCACAAAATTCATTAATCGTTTCGAGGAATGCAGTAACAGTGAATATAGTATACAATTTATTTATTTGCTTATTCATTCATTTATTTATTTACTTACTTATTTCCTTATTTACTTACACATATATTATTTTACAGAATTAGTTTCATTATGTAATAATTAATTAAAAATATTTTTAAACTTTTGATAAATGATTTTATATTTTTAATCTCTGCATAAAAATAAATATTTTAAAGTTTCTTTTTTCTACGATAGTGCGTAAAGTTGCATTTTACCCACTCTTATCAGTGCGTAAAGTGAGTCTTTAAACCACTAGTGTGTAAAAAAGTAAGTAATCACTTTACGTACTGGTATTCATTCTATGAACTGCCAAATAAAATGCAATATACAATCTACAAAATTCATTTAATAAGAAATTAATACATTACCTCGATATTTCATGACGTACCCTAAGTAGGCTATTACATGTAACACAGGTAAGTAACAAATTTAACATTCATATCTATATTTCAGTCTCTATTATTTTCAAGTTACATCTGTAGTATCATTTTGCAACAAGATGTAGCTTTTAACTTTTCCTAGCCGCTATGTTGATTATATGGCGATGCAGATGGCCATGAAATCGTGCATGAATAAAACAGACTGTAATTCCGTGGATACTTATTTCTTAATGATTCTCGGCATCAACCCCTTTCATTTGATTACCACGTTGTGTTTTTCCGAGGTTTTCCCCAACCAAAAGGCAAATGCCGGGTAATCTTTTGGCGAATCCTCGGACCTCACCTCATCTCACTACATCTCGCCAAAATATTGTAAAAAATTGCACAAAATTGTAAAAATTGTAGAAAATTACTAAATTGTAAAACTGTAAAAATTTGTAACAATTGTAATTGTAATATTGTAAAATTTTGACTTGTTCCACATCTTAAAGCTTCATTGCTCATGTAAGATCTATGGAATAAAATAAATAAATGAAAAAAAAATAAGTTTAGACGGCCGTGAAATCATGATGTTATAACCTGACCTCCCGAACTTGAAATATTTATTTAATATAAATGTGTGCTATCGTAGAAAAACATTGTATGATACGCATTCGTAAAGTTATCTTTTTAGCACGAGTGTTAAGAGAACCTTTACGAACTCGTCTCATAAATAATAATTATTAACACTTAAAAATACGTTCCCTGGTATGTATGTATGTATGTATGTATGTATGTATGTATGTATGTATGTATGCATGCATGCATGTATGTATGTATGTATGTATGTATGTATGCATGTATGCATGTATGCATGTATGTATGTATGTATGTATGTATGTATGTATGTATGTATGTATGTATGTATGTATGTATGTATGTATCTATGTATGCATGTATGTATGTATGTATGTATGTATGTATGTATGTATGTATGTATGTATGTATGTATGTATGTATGTAGGTACAGTAGTTCTTATTTTAAAGAACCCTTTCAAACTATAACGGCTACTCAGAGATGACGACAATATATGGTATCAACGAAATAATAGTTCAATTCAATTTATTAAGTCATTAGACATACAGTGATACGCTTCGGCACAAATACAGAAGGGGAAAAACAATACATTTGTAAATACATATATTGGAATGAATAGTAAAATGAATATGACGGGATATACTATAATAATGTGACTCGTTAAGAGAGAAGTTTTATATGATATTCTTATTGAATTTTGTATTCCCATCATACTAGTTACATTAATTAAAATATGTCTCAGTGAAACGTACAGCAGAGTCCGTATAGATCAATTTCTGTCAGATGCGTTTCCAATTCAATGTGGGCTAAAGCAAGGAGATGCACTATCACCTTTAATTTTTAACTTTGCTCTAGAATATTTACATCAGCTGCTTGTCTATGCGGATGACGTGAATATATTAGGAGAAAATCCACAAACGATTAGGGAAAACACGGGAATTTTACTTGAAGCAAGTAAAGAGATAGGTTTGGAAGTCAATCCCGAAAAGACAAAGTATATGATTATGTCTTGACGAGAATATTGTACGAATTGGAAATATAAACATTGGAAGTTTATCTTCTAAAGAGGTGGAAAAATTCAAATACCTGGGAGCAACAGTAGCAAATATAAATGATAATCGGGACGAAAATTAAACACAGAATAAATATGGGAAATGCCTGTTATTATTCGGTGGGGAACCTTTTGTCATCTAGTTTGCTGTCAAAAATTCTGAAAGTTAGAACTTATAAAACAGTTACATTACCGGTTGTTCTTTATGGTTGTGAAACTTGGACTCTCACTTTGAGAGAGGAACATAGGTTAAGGGTGTTTGAGAATAAGGTTCAGAGGAAAATATTTGGGGCTAAGAGGGATGAAGTTACAGGAGAATGGAGAAAGTTACACAACACAGAACTGCACACATTGTATTCTTCACCTGACATAATTAGGAACATTAAATCCAGACGTTTGAGATGGGCAGGCATGTAGCACGTATGGGCGAATCCAGAAATGCATATAGAGTGTTAGTTGGGAGGCCGGAGGGAAAGAGACCTTTGGGGAGGCCGAGATGTAGATGGGAGGATAATATTAAAATGGATTTGAGGGAGGTGGGATATGATGGTAGAGACTGGATTAATCTTGCTCAGGATAGGGACCAATGGCGGGCTTATGTGAGGGCGGCAATGAACCTCCGGGTTCCTTAAAAGCCAGTAAGTAAGTAAGTAAGTATACTATAATAATGAAAGAAAACTTTGTCCAAAGCCACTCTGTACGCGTCAAATCTTAACAGGATGTGCCTGAAAGGAATCAAAATTCTATACAACTCTCCTCTGAGTTGTGGTTTGGTTGAGTCAGGTTCTAAAGACCTTGGAAATGGGATGAAAATTTACGATAGACAGACAGACAGATAGATAGGGAAGACATGTATTTATTGCGATGTGTGATATTAATTTTCTGACGAGTAACAGCAAACGAAATGTGGTGGAGATAATGCTGGTGTTAGCACAAATTACTGTGGACAGAATTAATTGCATTAATAAAAACGATCACCAAACCACAAACCAGCTGCACCAAGCTTCAGTGACAATCTGCAAATCTAATTACAATTAGCAGCTATTGTAACTTAGTGATAAATCACTTTGCTGGAGCGAAGTATCAGGTCTGCATTCCAGCAACAAACCACACTAAATCACATTAATTCACTTTCGGAATAAAATAAACCAATAAAACAAAACGACAGTAATTTCAAATAAAAAAAAACCTGTAAAATTCCAGCACTATTTCCTTGTTATTTCTTCATCTACAGTCGACATAAAGAAATATGTCGTACTTTTAATTACAGCGGGTTATTAAAATAAACATTTCATGTTAATTATTACAAAAATAAACTTGCACGGACTAAGAAATTACATTGTGTTAAAATCACAGACACAAAAAGATAGCGTCTACGTTAAAAAAACGGTTTTCATTTGTCAACTCTTTCCTAGTTCATTGAACTGGCAATCAACTGTTTCTTCGCACCATTAAACAAAAGACACATTTAATTTCTCTAATGATTTTTCGGATCGAAACTCTATCCGTCTATCCCATTTTACCTATGCTATTTGGAACAAACTTTACGCCTGAAAGAGCAATTTGTAAAGTGAAGACACTCTCTTTTCACTCAACAACTTTGATTCGTGCTACAGAAACCTCAAAAGAAAAGTGAAGAAAGAAAAAAAAAAGTCAAGGTAACACAAAAAGAGATTAACTGTCTCTGTGATGGTGATATCTCCGTTTGCTTATTAGGACATCATGTTGTAAAGAAGATAAGCTATATCACTATAGCAACGATACTTTCTTTCAATTGTTTTCTAATCATGCTTTCAAAATTACACTACAACACACAATGTTCTAGGCCTACACATGTATAAACACTAGTCTATCTCATTTGGAGACGTCAAAGTTACATTTATAAATTGAAACACGTGCGACCAGAGTTTATAAATTCGGCATAATTTTAAATAAACTACACTAAAGCAATCACAATAATATGTTTATTAAGTTACATTTATTATTATTATTATTATTATTATTATTATTATTATTATTATTATTGCGGTATTTATTATCCTTATGCTAACGTAATAATAATAATAATAATACTTATGACTTTTAACGAATCCGTAGGTTCATTGCGCCCTCCCATAAGCCCTCCATCCGTCCCTATCCTGAATAAGATTAATTCAGTCTCTATCAACATATCCCACCTCCCTCAAATCCATTTTAATATTATCCTCCCATCTATGTTCGGCCTCCCCAAAGGTCTTATCCTCACCGGTCTCCCAACTAACACTCTATATGCATTTCTAGATTCGACCATACATGCTACATGCCCTGTCCATCTCAAACTTCTGGATTTAATGTTCCTAATTATGTCAGGTGAAGGATACAATACGTGCAGTTCTGTGTTGTGTAACTTTCTCCATTCTCCTGTAACTTCAATCCCTCTTAGCCCCAAATATTTTCCTAAGCATCTTATTCTCAAACACCTTTAACACTTGTTCCTCTATCAAAGTGTGAGTCCAAGTTTGACAACCATACAGAACAACCGGTAATATAACGGTTTTATAAATTCTAACTTCCAAATTCTAACTGCATGACAAAAGTTTCTCAACCGAATAATAACAGGCATTTCCCATATTTATACTTACTTACTTACTTACTTACTTACAAATGGCTTTTAAGGAACCCGGAGGTTCATTGCCGCCCTCACATAAGCCCGCCATCGGTCCCTATCCTGTGCAAGATTAATCCAGTCTCTATCATCATACCCCACCTCCCTCAAATCCATTTTAATATTATCCTCCCATCTACGTCCCATATTTATTCTGTGTTTAATTTCCTCCCGAGTGTCATTTATATTTGTTACTGTTGCTCCAAGATATTTGAATTTTTCCATCTCTTCAAAGGATAAATTTCCTATTTTTATATTTCCATTTCGTACAATATTCTCGTCACGAGACATAATCATATACTTTGTCTTTACGGGATTTACTTCCAAACCTATTTCTTTACTTGGTTCAAGTAAAATTCCCGTGTTTTCCCCTAATCATTTTTGGATTTTCTCTTAACATATTAACGTCATCCACATAGACAAGCAGCTGATGTAACCCGTTCAATTCCAAACCCTCTCTGTTATCCTGAACTTTCCTAATGACATATTCTAGAGCAGAGGTAAAAAGTAAAGGTGATAGTGCATCTCCTTGCTTTAGCCCACATGTAGTAGAGGTAAAGTTCCAGATAACGTTGCCAAGTTGTGTACGCCATAACTATTTCTACTAACAATCGTTTAAGACTCTTCTTGGGACTTGCTGTCATAGCAACTACAACAGCTTCGGTTTCGAGAACACGCCTATGGCCACCAGTGTACGACATGCTAACAGATCACTTTCTTCAGACGTGAGGTACCATAACTTTATAGACTTACATTATACGGAGCTCTCTGAACATTATACTCGTGGTTAAAACGACGTTGAACTGATCTTACACTTTCAAATTTTGCAAACCGCAGCACACATTTCGCTAGTTGCCTTGCAGTAAAAGGAGTTTTGTTTATTAAACCATATTAAAATCGAAGCAATCATTATGGAACACGTTTTATCATATTATCATCACCACCTTACTGTGTCTATACTATTTCAGTAGTTTACAGGGAATGCTAAAGAAATACAATTTCCAGATTTAAGTAGTGGATTGCAAAAGGAAGGCAATTGGAATAGTAATATGCGTTACAAGAGCGGTATGTTGAAGTTTTCATGTTCGAGGAAAAGTTTGAAAAAGCGAAACGTAGTTGAGCTTTTTTAATTTCCGAGAACTGAAAGAAAACGTACCGCTCGTGTATCGTACATTATTTTGTGCGAAGATCGTTTATTACATACCTGAAAGAGGAATTTATAATTATTTGCAATGAAATCTCCATCTTGGTTTCTGTTCAATGATGGCAATTTTGGAAAACAAAAATATCTATCTTCAACATTGTTGCTTTAAATGGTTTTCTGTGTTTACTATATTCCAGCAGGCCGTGATATACTTACGTCTGTCTTTTTTTCCCCTAGTCTATAAATGTGAACTTAAAACAAACGGCTTCCTTAATGTTACATGCATCACGAAATGCAGTAACTTTAGTGGGGTTGTAGAGTTTACTTAATTTTTGCAAATATTTAAAAACAATAATTAACACTGCAATTTAGGTGAAATTGCAGTGTAAGTTTCCAGTTTATAATTATTACTATATTGAATGTCTCTAAAAATAATATGTTAAAAGCCTAAAGCAGTAAAATCAATATGTCACTTAAGCGGTAAGAGGAGGGAAATTATTATGTGTGTTCGGTTGGGAATACTTAATGTGGAATTTTAGACTTACCGCGGGTTGGTTTTGTGCGGAAACGAAGCAAATACGCACGATCTCGCTCAATAGTAATATACGTTACAAAAGCGGTATGTTGACGTTTTCATGTTCGAGGAAAAGATTGAAAAAGCGAAACGTAGTTGAGCTTTTTTAATTTCCGAGAACATGAAAACAAACATACCGCTCGTGTATCGTACATTATTTTGTGCGAAGATCGTTTATTACGTACCTGAAAGACGAATTTCTAATTAGTTGCAATGAAATCTCCATGCTGGTTTCTGTTTAATGACGGCAACTTTAGAAAACAAAAATATCTATAGGTTACTCCAGCAGGCCATGATATACGTCTGTCTTTTTTTCCCCCCCAGTCTATAAATGCGAACTTAAAACAAACGGTAAGGTTATGTAATGATTTATTTTTTATTTTAATATTTAGCAATATTATTTATATAACATATTGCAGTAATAACATCGGCATCTGGAATCTCGTTGATTTTTCACGGCTTCCTTAATGTTACTTGTATCAGGAATGCAATAAGTTTGGTGGAGTAGTAGACTTTACTTAATTTTTGCAGATATTTAAAAACAATAATTAACATTGCAATTTAGGTGCAATTGCAGTGGTAATTTTCCAATTTATAATTATTACTATGTTAAACGTCTCTAAAAATAATATGTTAAAAGCCTAAAGCAGTAAAATGAATGTCGCGCTTAAGCGGTAAGAAGAGGGAAATTGTTATGTGTGTTACGTTGGGAATACTGAATGTGGTATTTCACACTTACCGCGTATTGGTTCTGTGCGGAAAACAAGCAAATACGCACGATCTCGCACAAAAGAATTTGTCATCGCTTTCGTGCAATACAAATTCTTTAACATGCGAAGGGGATCGAAGACCTGAATATGAAGCGTGGGGACGGTCTTCTCATTACTTACGCATTCGCAGAGATGCCATGTTAACTAGGAAGGAAAATATGCATAGCAAAGTCTTCTTATGCAAGTCCATCTAACAATAAGGAGAAAGCTGGTACATATTGTTTTAACAGACTGTCTTCAATCTTTGGCATCTTAATTAGTTCATACATGCAGGACAGAGAATGAATGTGCCTGAATTGTCACGGAATTTCCTCTTCTGTATGTTTGCAAGCAATGCATTGTTAATAATAATAATTTATTTATTTATGTATTTATTTATTTATTTATTTATGTATTTATTTATTTATGTATTTATTTATTTATTTATTTATTTATGTATTTATTTATTTATTTATGTATTTATTTATTTATTTATGTATTTATTTATTTATTTATGTATGTATTTATTTATTTATTTATTTATGTATTTATTTATTTATTTATTTATTTATGTATTTATTTATTTATTTATGTATTTATTTATTTATTTATTTATTTATTTATTTATTTATTTATTTATTTATGTATTTATTTATTTATTTATGTATTTATTTATTTATGTATTTATTTATTTATGTATTTATTTATTTATTTATTTATGTATTTATTTATTTATGTATTTATTTATTTATTTATGTATTTATTTATTTATTTATGTATTTATTTATTTATTTATTTATTTATTTATGTATTTATTTATTTATTTATTTATGTATTTATTTATTTATTTATTTATTTATGTATTTATTTATTTATTTATTTATTTATTTATTTATTTATTTATGTATTTATTTATTTATGTATTTATGTATTTATTTATTTATTTATTTATTTATTTATTTATGTATTTATTTATTTATGTATTTATTTATTTATTTATGTATTTATTTATTTATTTATTTATTTATTTATTTATTTATGTACTTATTTATTTATTTATTTATTTATGTATTTATTTATTTATTTATTTATGTATTTATTTATTTATGTATTTATTTATTTATTTATTTATTTATTTATTTATTTATTTATTTATTTAATGTGCTGTACAACAACCAGTGGCCAATTACAATTCAGCACAAATATAACAAAAACATAAAACAAAAATAATTATTACACATAAATATAATTACAATTAATTACAATAACGAAGATGAATGGATAACTAAGAATACTATGAGACAATGATAATTGAGTATAATGCCTAAAAGAATACATAAATGATAAATCGTTGCCAAGAGCGAACTAAGTCTATACATTGAAGGGATCGAATTCGCTGCCATGCATGTTGGCATTTTTAATGCATCTGGAGACTGGTGAAAGAAATTTCGAATTTCTAATATAGAAAAGTTTGTGGGCTCTCATATCTTTTGTTGGAATACGTAAAGTAATATTGTTTAAGAAAGAGTCACAGGATATATCACCTTTGAGGACTTTACAAAAGAACAGATAATCTAGCTCATGGCGTCTAGCATATAGATTTTGACAATTAAAATATTCACATTTTCTCTCATAACTGTACCCGGAATTAATGGGCAGAAATCTGAATGAACATAAGGACATAAATTTTCTTTGTATATTTTCTAATTTAGCCGAGTCCGTAGTTGTAATAATAATAATAATAATAATAATAATAATAATAATAATAATAATAATAATAATAATAATAATAATAATAATAATAATCCACCTCTGTAGTGTAGAGATCAGTATGCTGGTCTCTTACACAGAGAGCCCGGGTTCGATTCCCGGTCGGGTTGAATTTCCTGGTTGAAGTTTTTTCAAGGTTTTCCCTCAAGCTAAGGAAAATGCCAGGAAATTCGAGCCACAACATCCCTGAATATCAGCGGCCTCATTCATCACCGAAACTATATTCACAACAAATAGTAATACATATACAGTCGCCATCTAGTTCACAACAATAGAACCATTCTCAACAATAGTACACAGGCCTTCGGATTTCACACAGAAGATTAACTCGCGATATGACCAGAGATGTTAAAGAGAGTATAAATAACAGCGAGAAAGAAAATAATAATAATAATAATAATAATAATAATAATAATAATAATAATAATAATAATAATAATAATAATAATAATAATAATGTGACACGCTAATTTAATAAATTGTGGTGAAAATTATTGGTTGATTATAATTTTTATTAATAAAGTTTATTTTCTTTTACATAAATATTTTCATGTATTTTTTTTAATCCAATGCCACCAGGTTGTCTTTTCGACATTTCTGTCTTCTCCCCTGGCCATGGCTTAGTTGTAACCCACTTCTGAGGTTGGGGCGCCTGGAAGGCGGAGTCACATTACCCCGATGATGTGATAGGATGATTATGATAATGTGGTGCCAGGAGAGGTCTTAAATCTAAACTTAACCTAAATTCCAGACCATGGACGAACATAGGAATAATCCCCTTTAAGGAAAAATTCCTGTGCTCTAACCGGGAATCGAACACGGGACCTCATGAACTATAGCCAGAAGCTCTGACCACTAGACCATGAGGCTGGTCGTATTATTATTATTATTATTATTATTATTATTATTATTATTATTATTATTATTATTATTATTATTACAATACCATATTCATCATCTTTTACAGTATCCACCTCGCGACAATGGAATTCCTTGTCATAAAGTATTAGGGGCTGTAAAACAATACATATTTTAAAAAACAGCTTAAAGGATAACCTTCTTAGCAATTTACTTCAATAATACTGACAAACTATCACTGACTACATTGTTACTTCTTCCTTTAGACATCATCCTGATTGTGCTGTATTTTCAAAATTGTCTCATAATAATCTCTTTCTATTATATAACATTATTTGAAATATATTAACATTCTATGTATTTTAGCTTAATTCTGCTACACAGTTTCTATTTCATTGTTTAATTAATAGTTCATAGTATTTTGTTGTTTAATTCGTAAATAACTCTTGTATACATGTAACTCTCATCTAAATCAAATTGTTGAATTCTTTGTAGCTTTTAAGTTCATACATATGTATGTATACTTTTTGCTGGTTGAGTGGAAGAGAAGGCCTTACGGCCTTAACTCTGCCAGCTAAAATAAATTATTATTATTATTATTATTATTATTATTATTATTATTATTATATAAAAATATTTTCCAAAATTTAGAAATATAGATCTTACTTGCGAGCACATTCTTTCCTTGATGATGATGATGATGATGATGATGATGATGATGATGATGATGATGATGATCAGTCACTTTCTACATAAAATGATTCTTTTTATTCTTATATTCTTAATCAACATGAAGAACCACAGATTTCGAAAGCCTACGTTAATTTGATCAGAATTGCACCTATTACATCACATGGTCAAAGTACTATAGGCCTATAAGAATGCATTAACTTCTTAGAAACTAGTCATTGTTAATGTGATATCTTGTGTTGACCTGTGTTGATATCACGTCACAGAATCCCCACAATGTCAGATCTAGAGTAAGTTCGGATGTAGATTTATGACAAATTCTACATCGAAATGATGCTAACCCAAAATATGAACTCTGTTACGAGGTTTCAATGTAGATTCGTCCACGTAAAGTCCCAATGGAGAAATTAACCCAGTTGACAGTAGCTTTCTATTCTGCACGATCGAAATTGGATTCAGAGTGATGTCGATATAAAACAGGGTGACAACCTTATTCCTTGAAGTCCATATTCTTCCGGTTCGCGATGATCTTGCATCTTTATCATGCTACTTTTACTTGCTTCAGTTAAAAACCAAGACAAAAAAGTGGCAAATTTCTTCTCAATACCCTCACAAACCTTTTGTGCAGCGTAACTAATGGACAACAAGAACGTGTTGATATCTCGAGTTTCTTGAGCTGTTGTAAATAAAACACCGAGACGAAACCTGTACCTACAGTACGTGTTTTGTACTCTTATTGAATGAAGATTCGGATGTTGAAGTACAAAATGTGTTAGTTTCTATGGAGACAGGTGAGATGTAACAAAAGACGATCGCATTATTTTTTTATCTGTCTCTTCCTTGAAGTGATGTTAAAATAGAGCTGTAGTCTGTCGAAAATATAGCTTGGGAAGATATAAAATAAAATATCTGTAAAATGAATATATATTAGGAGTGATACAATAGTACATTATGCAACGAGCCTATAATGATAGTAATTAAGAAGCGAGTATGGATGTTTATGAAACGAGCGCAAGCGAGTTTCATAATTTTCATACGAGCTTCTTAATTACCATTATAGGCGAGTTTCATACGACTTTTTATGCTCGACCATATTTCTAACTTGAAATTACCGGTATTCAGATGTATACATTTTATTTGTATCTGACAAGATCGGAAGTGACCTTGTTCTAGGTCGTGAATTCTGAGATGTGCGCAGACGCGAAAGTATTGATTTTTTCCGAGGAACAATAATGTCACTGACCTTGATGTAATCCCGTTAAACTTGATAATATTATAATATTATAACCTTGATTATTGAAATCGACACTGAAAAACGAGATGACAAATTGAATTTATTTGAATATTATTTACAATTAACGCTAATTATTATAGTAACAGAACATAACCTTCTGTGACAATATTGGATTTCCAGCCTCCGTGACTTTTCGCTAATTCTCTTTCGATTGCATATCCGAGAATAATCGATACTTGCGGTTTTATAACGGTACAAAGCTGACTTGTCATTGGCTGAACACATGTGAGCTGAGTTATCATTGGCTGAAGACCTGTACTTTAATGAGTAGGCGTACTTTAATGACATGCATTAAAGGACTGCTACCAGGTGTATAATTAGTACATTTCGGCATGGTCGAGCAAAAAAGTTATTTTAGTTGCAATATGGCGTTAAACAAGCAAGTTTTGTATCATTATTTTGCGAACAAAAGAAGTCAAATTGTCACATAGCAATTCACTTTAATTCAGAAAGTAGGAAAGCAGTTAGTCTCCATAGACAACCAATATCTCCTATTATATTCTAAGCCAAAACCATACTGATTATCACTGCGCCGTGATAAAGATGAGAGGTCAAGCACACATTAATGTATTGGTACATTAGGTTTATTTTAATCTAACATAATGGTTAATTACTTTGCACTGATTTGAATTCTAATAATATATGTATTAAACTTTAGTTACAACAGGGGTATATACGCAAATAATCAAGTAATAAAAAGAAGATAAGATATACTATTAAACAGCACGTTTAATTTACTAACTCAGTACATTATATTTCATTAGTCGGTATAGCCTTGGCCTCCTGCAATATGAAATTCAAGAGTAAACATTTGACAATAGCTGTAGAAATTATGATTTATGTAACAGCAAAATTAAACAAAAAATATATTTGAGGTTATAAACTTTTATTCTCAAACATGTACTTTTATTTAGTGACTTATAATAACTTTTTAATTGCTCAAATTCTGAAAACTTATTCTTAACCATCGCTTTATTTTATTAGTTTAATCATATTTTATTTTGTGTGTTAAAATTGATAGCGCTATGGCTGTCACGGCCTTCTAAATCGTCTACCCAAGCTTATTGGATATTTGTCAACTTCCGATTGTTTAATCGCGATTCAGAGAGAAAAAAATCGCGACAACATAAAATCGACAATATTACCATAGTCTAGTATATACAAACACGAAGCTTGTGTTATTGAGGGTACAGGAACAATAGACTATAGACTATATAATTATGTCTCGTGACCAGAATATTGTACGAAATGGAAATATAAAAATTGGAGATTTATCCTTCGAAGAGGTGGAAAAATTCAAATATCTAGGAGCAACAGTAACAAATATAAATGACACTCGGGAGGAAATTAAACGCAGAATAAATATGGGAAATGCGTGTTATTATTCGGTTGAGAAGTTCTTATCATCCAGTCTGCTGTCCAAAAATCTGAAAGTTAGAATTTATAAAACAGTTCGGTTCTTCTGTATGGTTGTGAAACTTGGACTCTCACTCTGAGAGAGGAACATAGGTTAAGGGTGTTTGAGAATAAGGTGCTTAGGAAAATATTTGGGGCTAAGCGGAATGAAGTTAAAGGAGAATGGAGAAAGTTACACAACACAGAACTGCACGCATTGTATTCTTCACCTGACATAATTAGGAACATAAAATCCAGACGTTTGAGATGGGCAGGGCATGTAGCACGTATGGGCGAATCCAGAAATGCATATAGAGTGTTAGTTGGGAGACCGGAGGGAAAAAGACCTTTAGGGAGGCCGAGACGTAGATGGGAGGATAATTTAAAATGGATTTGAGGGAGGTGGGTTATGATGATAGAGACTGGATTAATCTTGCACAGGATAGGGACCGATGGCGGGCTTATGTGAGGGCGGCAATGAACCTTCGGGTTCCTTAAAAGCCATTTGTAAGTAAGTAAGTACAGGAACAATAGACTGTGCCGGTACTATTTCGCATTGTCTGTGATGAGGCGATAGTAGCGATCCTAGTGATTAGCAACTATCATGGATGCATATTCCCTACGCCCCACGTATTGGCGTGACTGTATATACTCGTACTAGACTGTGATATTACAGTGAAACAGTAGACGCCTCTGATTGCCTGAAATTCAACGGATTCTTACATTATATTGGCGTATAGGTACATGAACGAAATTGTCAACATAAAAGAAGACTTCAATACAACGGTAATGCAGAATGAATGGATGGCGAAAGGCATTAAAAGACATACCTAAAACACGGAGAGAGCGAGAATAGGAAAACGGTACACAAATTAAGTAGCGAAACCGGACCGGATTATGCGTACAATCCTTGTTAGAATAACAGCACGGATAATGAAGATGGGGAAGGATGACGAAGAGAAGAGGACGAGAGAAGGCAAGGATGACGAATAGAATGAAAACAATGACGAAGATGACAGACAATTGTGACGAATTGAATAAGAACGAGAAGAAATGTGTGACGAAGAGGATGAGGACGATGACGACGTACAGCATGACGAATGAAAACGATATTGAACAGATGAAGAGAGGATGACAACGAACATTCGGAAAAATGAGAACGATGATGAAAAGCATGAGGACGAATATGACGAGGATAACGAAGAGCATTAGGACGAATTAAGAGTATGAGGACGAAGATGACGAAAATCATAAAGATAAAAGCAAGAGAACTAGAATAGCTAGTAGCTTGAGAACAAATATGACGAGGATGAGGACGGGATGACGGTCATGAGAACAAGACTAAGAGCATGAGGACGAGTATGTCGAGGGCATGAGGACGAGTATGTCGAAGAGCATGAGGACGAGTATGTCTAAGAACATAAGGACGAATATGACGATAATGACGAACGGTATGAGGACGAATGACGATGACGAACGGCAGGAAGAATATGACGAGGGTACTGGAGAGCATGAGGACGAATATGACGAGGGAAATGAATAGCATGACGATTATGATGAGGATGATCAAGAGCATGAGGACGAATATGACAGGGATGCGTAAAGCATGAGGAACAATATGATGACGAAGATCATGAGGACGAATATAACGAGGATGACGGATGGCATGAAGACAAATATTACGAGGATGACGAAAAACTTAAGGGCGAGGATGATGGTCATGAGAACAATGACAACAAAGAGCATGAGGACGAATATGAGGACAACAATGACTAAGGGCATGAGAACGAGAAAAACTAGGAGCATGAGAACGGGGATGACGAAAGTAAGAGGAAGAGGATGACCAAGAGTATGAGGACGAATATGAAGAGTGAAACGAAGAGCATGACGATTATGAGGATGATGAAGAGCATGAGGACGAATGACGATAATGAAGAACGGTATAGGGACGAATATGACGATGACGAATGGCAGGACGAATATGACGAGGGTAACGAAGAGCATGAGGACGAATATGACGAGAGAAACGAAGAGCATGACGATTATGAGGATGATGAAGAGCATGAGGACGAATATAACGAGGATGACGAAAAACTTGAGGACGAGGATGATGGTCATGAGAACAATAACAAAGAGCATGACGAATATGACAGAGATGACGTAGAGCATGAGGATGAATTGACTAAGGTAACTAAGGACATGAAGAACAATATGATGATGACGAAGATCATGAGGACGAATATAACGAGGATGACGGATGGCATGAAGACAAATATGACGAGGATGACGAAAAACTTGAGGACGAGATTATGGTCATGAGAACAATGACAACAAAGAGCATGAGGACGAATATGAGGACAATAATGACTAAGGACATGAGAACGAGAAAAACTAGGAGCATGAGAACGGGGATGACGAAAGTAAAAGGAAGAGGATGACCAAGAGTATGAGGACAAATATGAAGAGGATAACTAAGAGCATGGGGAAGAATATGAAGAGGATAACTAAGAGTATGAGGACGAGGATGACGAAAAACATGAGGACGAGGGTGACGAAGAACATGAGGACGAGGATGACGAAGAGCATGAGGACGAATATGAGGACAACAATGACTAAGGACATGAGAACGAGAAAAACTAGGAGCATGAGAACGGGGATGAGAAAAGTATGAGGAAGAGGATGACCAAGAGTATGAGGACGAATATGAAGAGGATAACTAAGAGTATGAGGACGATAACGAACATGAAGACGAGGATGGAGAAGAACATGAGTACGAGGGTGACGAAGAGCATGAGGACGAAAGGATGACGAGTATGAACATGAGATGACGAAGATAAGAACGAAAAGAGGAAACTCGTGATCGGCCTATCTTTAGTCCTTGGGACATCAAACTTTATCTTGTTGCAAGGACTGCTTCAATTTGCACGCTCATGTGCGTATCTACGTCACACAAACAAGTGACGTACGTTAGAGATGCACAATCAATTAGCGGAGTGAAGATCTGCTGTGCGCATGCGTTCATACACAACAAGAGGTCGTTACTTTTCTATGGCGTTTCGCTCTAATTAAAGTATAAAATTAAAAGCGATACATGTCGTAAAAGACGTACACGAGCCTGTTTCACCCGTGTAGCTGCATTTATTCATCAATTACATGAGATGAAGGCTGGATAGGAATCTTGTTAACATCGCGGGGAATGAGATGTTCAAGCTTTCTGAACCGATAAGTCCCCGACGCTTTCTCCTTGGATACAGAAACAAAAACATTACGCTACAGTAGCATACCGCGGGATTTCTAAACACATCGGACAACCAGAATTTCATTACCACGAAATGGAATCCATTTCACTTACAGCTTCTCCACCAAAGCAGTCCTAGGTTCGATTACACCATGTTTCTGTTTCTCCTCACACTTTTATCCCATTCTTTCCCTGTTATCGACCTATCATCACCTGTTATACTATTAATACTGTACGGTAGTTTCGGAAGGATATTTAGACATAAAACTAAAGTCAAAATTGATTGCTGTTGAATAAACGCTTATATCAAAACTTTGTAGTTACAGTGAATATGTTAGAAGAATATTGCCGAATACAAGGAAAATATACTTGGAGCAAGTAATGAGATAGGTTTGCAAGTAAACTCGAAGAAACAAACTATATGATTATGCTTTGTGACCAAAACATAGTACGAAATGGAAAATATAAAAATTGTAAATCTATTCTTTGAAGAGGTGGATGAATTAAAAAATCTTGAACCAATAATAAGAAATGAATCACAATATTGAGAAACCCCACATGTCCATTTTTTACGAAATTAAGTTATATATTATTTCGTATTCTAAACATGTAAACTCATGATATTATGAAGAGAAACCCCACATATTCCCATCAACATTGGATTATAGGATTAATATAATATTAATCCATATCGAATCCCGTCCTCGTGAATCAATCAATAAAAAGTTTAAATCAATTTCAATAAAGCCAAAATTTTGCGGCGAACCCATTTGGAGAAACTTACAAAACGTATAAATCCCTAAGAGAGTGGAACTCATTCTCATATTTTCCACGAAGTTCCTGATAGACCGAAATATTATAAAAAGAACACTCTAATATAAAAAACGGAAATTTAATTATACGCACAAAACTTTTTAAAAAGTCATTTAAAATGTGAGAATAAGGAACATTACAGTACGTCGCTGATAAAATCATTTTACGGCGAAACTTGCCGATAATGACAGTAGAACTTAGCCACCAACTCCACGAATTATGAGTTACATAATGCACTACAAAGGCCTACTAAACCTGAAGTCGTAAAAATGTTTTTCGTTTATGTTTATTTTGTTAATGTAGTCAATTGTTTCGGCCTTCTCGACTTTATTAAATTTATCGCGACGAAGGGAATAAAACATTTGAAAGTCTTGGCGCGTATTGATTTCATATGGCAGTTTTATTCGAGAATGGTTGCTATGGTTACGTTTATTTTCCTAACAGTATGAACAGGATCTCAATAATATGACATTTCAATTTGTATTTATAGAATCAATATTTTAAATCTATACTAATAATAAATCTCTAGCCGAAATTTTTCTGGTAGTTTTCGATTTTCCAAAAATAATTGGTCCTAGCATATATAATTAACCACCCTGAAACCGAAAATCGCTTTTTTGAAATTTTTGTTTGTATGTCTGTCTGTCTGTCTGTCTATATGTTTGTTACCTTTTCACGCGATAATGGCTGAACCGATTTCGATGAACATTGGAATATAAATTAAGTTAGTTGTAACTTAGATTTTAGGCTATATAGCATTCAAAATACATTATTTAAAAGTGGGGTTATAAGGGGGCCTGAATTAAATAAATCGAAATATCTCTCTCATTATTGATTTTTATGAAAAATGTTACATAACAAAAGTTTCTTTAAACATGATTTCTGATAAGTTTTATTCTTTGAAAAATTTTGATAGGACTGATATTTAATGAGATAAATGAGTTTTAAAATTAAAATAACTGCCATCTAAGGCGGTGTATTGAAATAAAAAACAAATGACTTCGTCTATAAGGGGCCTTGGACACAACAATCGAAAGCTATGAAACATAGCCTACAGACAATGTTTCTGTGTTTTATGAAGTAATATCGGAAGCTAAATTAACCGATTTGTATAATTAATTATTATGTCATCATTGGAAAGTGTAGTTTCTCTAGATGGACATAATGCTATAATGTTATTACAGTAACTTGTGAGTGAACTGAGGACAGGTAAGATTAAAATAGCTTCTTATGCTCAGAAAACTTGATAGGTTATTCTGTATATTCATATCCTGTATTTCTGAAAATAATGTTTATGAACATATTCATTTTTATCTCAGAGAATTAACGAACATACGAGAGTGTATTGATTTAGTATGCAGTAATAGTACGTTAGCTTAGCAATCCATTATTGTATAATTCAAATTTTAACTATGCTCAATTGAATCGTGTTAAAATACATAAAATATATATGCAATAAATGCAATGCAAAAAAATTGGGTAATGAGCCAAGCAGATTATGTTGCGCTGTTGTAAAAGTTGTTCCTCCTGAGATTCAAGAGCCCCCACAACAAATTAAAAACTTTCTAATTCGAGTACATCCGTTATCAACACACTTTTTACATAATATAATATAACATAATATAATAATAAATCTGTAGCCAAAATTTTTCTGTTAATTTTCGCTTTTCCAAAAATAATTGGTAATAACAATTAAGAAACATGTAAAAAAAAGGAATTGGCATTGCATCGAATGAGTGGTCTCTGGATCAAAATGATCGCATTTGAATATTTTAAATACAATTTAAATTAAGTAACATATTAAACGATTTATCCTTCTATGAAACACGAATGTTCCCTGGATCAAATGTCCTATTTTAATTATGTAATTACTTTATATTTATTTATAACGGGTGCAGCGGAGCGCACGGGTACGGCTAGTACTATAATATAATATTTAATATATACTAATAGAATATTTTATTCTACATGAATTTCTTCACTCAGCTAAGTACATTAAGTTTCTTTACTCTCGTGACAAATGCAAATCCTTACTCGAAATGATTCATTTCAGCGCTTTATGAGATCATTACAATTGTTTCTAAAAAGTGACTCTATAAATAAACATGTAAAACGAGAGAATACGGCCTGGTAACTACAGTACCACTGCATTAAAAGAAAGACGATGAGTATGGAGAAAGAGGAAGAATGAAGGCTAAGAAATAACATAATTGGAAAGGAAGAGAGAAGGGTAGACAGAAAGAGAGAACAATATTGTAAGGAATAAAATAATAATTAGGAATAGAAAAAAAGAGAACGAGAAAGTAAACTTACTGCACAAAGAAGAGTTGATTACTTCGAAGAAAGAGAAAGGGAGAAAAAAAAAGCAAGGAGGAAGAGAATTACGAAAATAATGGAATATTGAAGCGAAGTATTAAAGATGAAATATGTCAAGAAAGCAGCAAATGGTAAAGAGAAGCAAAAAAATGAACCGTAGTAGTAATAGGAGAAGGAGTACATTCAAATGTGTGGACTGTACGGCAGGGTGGACAGCCCTGAGAGTGAAACTGTACTGTACGCAGAGCCATGCAACACGCGGAGGGCAACTTTCATAATTTGCGCGCGCGATGAAACTGCAAGTGACGACGCAACACGCACGCACGCACAGCTCTTGATTGCTGTTATTTTCGTTTCCTCGGGAGCGTGATGGCTTTCAGAGGTGTGAAATAGGGAGAGAGAGAGAGAGAGGACCCAAGTGTTGTGTGAGAAAGTGTCACATCTAACACCAAAAGCTATTACAACAATCCTTCCGCAGTCCAGTTGTTACCATGCATGTTACAACAAGAGAGTCAGACTCGAATTTATTCATTTTTTCGCTCACTCGCTCCTTCCATTGATTGATTTATTTAGTTGTTTTTATATTTAGTTAATCATATTTTATTTCCTTATTTATTTAATATTTTATTCATTTCTTTGCTTTTATATTTATTTAATTATCTATTTATTATTTTACGTATTTATTTGCTTATTTATTTACTTATTTATTTATAATTTTAGTGATTTATTTGTGTATTTATTTATTTCATTCTTATTCATTTATTTGCTTATTTATTTGCAAATTTATCTATTTATTTATTAAAATATTTATTCATTATTTTATTAATTTAATTATTTATTTATTCATTCACTTACGCATTTATTTATTATTTTATTTACTTATTTGTTTAATTATTTATTCATTCATTTATGCATTTATTTATCATTTTATTTATTCATTTATTTGTCTATTTATTTTTTCACTCATATAAGCATTTATTTTTTTGCTTATTTATTTATTTACTTATTTATTTATTTATCATTTTATTTATACATCTTGATTACACAACTTTTAATACTGTATCACTTCGGAATATGTATGATAAGAATTTTGTGTTAAATTTTAACGTACCTTGTTAACATGTTTCGACCTATTTTCAGTTATGTTCGGAACTGTACGAACTGTTCCGAAGATGACCGAAAATAGATCGAAACATGTTAACAAGGTACGTTAAAATTTAACACAAGAAAGTTCTTATCATACACATTTTATTTATTTATTTATTTATTTATTTATTTGCCTATTTATTTATTTATTTTCTCACTCATTTAAGCATTTATTTATTTGCCTATTAATTAATTTATTTTTTCACCCATTTAGCATTTATTTATTTCCTTATTTATTTACTTATTTATTTGCCTATTTATTTTTTTTCACTCATTTAAGCATTTATTTATTTGCTTATTTATTTATTTACTTATTCATTAATTATTTTATTTATTTATTTATTTATTTATTTGCCTATTTATTTATATCTTTATTTATTTACTCATTTATTCATTGTTTTATTAATTTGCCTATTAATTTATTTATTCACTTACGCATTTATTTATTATTTTATTTACTTATTTGTTTAATTAATTATTCATTCATTTACGCATTTATTTATCATTTTATTTATTCATTTATTTGTCTATTTATTTATTTCTTCACTCATTTAAGCACTTATTTATTTGCTTATTTGTTTATTTATTTATTCATTTACTTATTTATCATTTTATTTATTTGTTTGCCTATTTCTTTATTTACTTATTTATTTATTTACGATTTTATTTATTTGCTTATTTATTTATTTATTATTTTATGTATTTACTTCCTAATTATTTATTTATTCATTTATTTGCTTATTTATTCATTCATTCATTTACGCATTTATTTATTATTTGATTTATTTATTTGCTTATTTATTTATTTTTTCATTTACTTATTTATTTATCACTTTATTTATTTATTTGCCTATTTATTTACTCCTTTACTTAACTATTTATTCATTCATTTATGAATTTATTATTTTATTTATTTATTACCTTATGCATTTATTTATTCATTCATTTATGAATTTATTATTTTATTTATTTATTACCTTATGCATTTATTTATTCATTCATTCCTTTACGCATTTATTTATTCATTTACTTATTTATAATTTTATTTATTTGTCTATTTATTTACTTATTTTATTTATTTATCTCTCTATTTGCTTATTTATCTAATCGTATTCCAAAGTATAGACATACGTAAAAGCACCTTCTTCACATAAATAGCTTTACTGCAAAAATAAATAACAGTAACTAAACAAAACACAATGCGTACAGCAGAATTTATAATATGTAGACCTACAATGAAAAATCAGTATTGGAGAGCAAGACTGCCAATGACTTCAGTGTTAGATGCAGCACATTACAACAACAATGACAAATCAAAATGTAATACTCGAGAAAAGTAGCTACCATACTTACACTAATAGGCCTGCAACGGCACGTAGGATACGTCACCCAGTTTACGAAATGAAACTTCAGTTGTGTTAGTTTGGATGTTTTATTTTTGTTTCGCATTACAAATGGAGAGTATGGGTCTATGGTAAGAGAAGAAATTTATAAAGGACATGCAATATATTTTCTCTTCATATGAAGTGACATTCCGAAATTACTCCAGTTCACAAAAAAAAAAAAAAAAAAAAAAAAAAAAAAAACTATGCCTCACTCAGTATTGTAGAACTCGCGATTAAAAATCAAACGAGTGGTCGCACAGGTCTGCAGCTGCTCTCGATACCGACATATTACTGAGAGAGGCTCCGTGGCTAGGCTAATTTTATATGCAATTTCCGCGCTCTCATGCCCGTAGCGAGGGGAGGTGGCGTCATTGGGTATGGTCACACAAGTTGCATTGATTCATGGCCTAACTATTGATAACATTAGAATTCGGCTGTGGTTTATACTGTTGTTATAATAAGCGTTGGAAATTGTGATATTTTTTGTTTCACCACGGATCCCGGAAAGGGTGTTCATACTCGGTGCGAGAAAAGACGTATTGTGTGTCATAAAAAGAAGTGATTTTGCGCTTGACTCAAAAGTTACTGATCTTGAAAATAAATGCAGTGTAAAATGAAATTCAGCATCCATTCCAATCTCGTCAAGGTCACGTGTTACAACACCAATGCCAGAAACAGCTTATACTCGGGTACAGGGAACAATATTACACCTGTGAGTAGTGAAGTGTGGAACAGAAGACAGCCGTTGCTATGGTTACGTGTAGGCAGCAGCTGCTGAATATAGCTACTTCACAAGGTTATGCTAACCCAGAGAACTCCTAGGAAGGATACAGTTGGTTGGCTTTATCATTTGTGTAAACTGAATGAAATAGGAACGTTATCCAATGCATAAGTTGTAAAGAGAGGCCCATCAAACTGTGTCAAAGTGGAAACGAAAGAAATGCGCTTGCAAATATTTTATTTAGATCAATTTGCACACATATGCAATGTCTATTCTAATACCTACGCATTATGGACCAACAAGACAATGATATGGTGCGTGAAAAAAGGGCGTAAGTCAGAAATTTAATGGTTTGGCGTTATGATCTCCATATGGACAAAAAAAAATGTATTTTTTCAGATGGCATAAAGCGTATATTTATTTATTTATTTATTATTTTGCTAATAATTGTAACATAAAATATAATATATACAGAAAAACTTTAGCTCGCCCCTGAAAGAGTAGAACTCCTGAATTGAAATTAATAAGACGTATACAATACAATTTGTCTTATGTCTACTGTGAAATTATAGTATATAAATTTAAATTTACAATTTTTATAAAATCCATACATAACTTTTTAAATTTAATACTAGAACTATTAGAATTGACAAGGTTAGGACACTTAGGATATTTAAATATAAATTTGTTATATATCCTTGTGCCTAAATTAATACTATGATTAAATACTGTAACAGTATTGCATTTTGGTTCAAACAATCTTAAAGAATTCATACCTTTCGTTTCATAACTATGAGAATACAATTCAAAATTATTTCGATTTTTATGTATGAATTTTATTAATACAATATAATAAATTTGTCTTATGTTAAGTACATTAAAGTCTAGAAACAAATTTTGAGATGGAAAATCAATAGGTTTATGAAGACATATTTTAATTATTTTCTTCTGTAATAAATAAAGTGGATTTAAATGAGCTAGCCCATCCCATAATTCCATACATAATTACGGTACCAATTGAAATAAATTTAAATATATTGTGCGTAATAAACTTATTGACAAGTAATTCCTCAATAAAACAAAATAATATACTATTTTACGTCATTTATTACAAAGATAATTAATGTGTTGGTTCCATTTTAAATGATTATCGAAAATTATGCCTAAATACTTAACTTCAGAGGACTCTTTAATAATCGGACATTTACACTGTATAAGACAACAATCAGAATTATGTAATTTAATACTTAATATAGATGTAGGAGGTTTGTTACATTTTTCAGATAATGACAATGGAATAATTATGGTTTTATTTTCGTTGATAGAAAGATAATTTACGTCAAACCATTTTTTTTATTAATTTAAGTCCATTATGTCTGTCCACTTCCATAGTGATGTATAGCTTTGGATTTCTAGCTCATAATAATTTTGGACCCCATTTAAAAATTTGCTTTTGCTCTACTCAAAACTTGCAATTTGTGACTTAAGCCCTTTTACACAGCACCATGTACTCCTAAATAGCGCTAATGCAGAATTTAAAAACAAATTTTGTGTTGTTCCAATACTCCAAATATATATATATATATATATATATATATATATATATATATATATATATAGTGAATAGTGATGAGACTCGCATTCGGGAGATCCTGGGTTCAAATCCGGTGGCCGACCAATCTTACTGGAGTTTTTCATGGTTTCCCTCAGTCACAAAGGCAAATGCCGGATAGGAACTTTGCATTCCATGATTCATCACCGACTTAATCACCAATATCTTAAATATTAAAACAAAAATCTAAATCAGTTACGTGAACACGGTCATCTATAAACACACGGAAACAGAAACTCGACAATAGTCAACGGTCTACTGATATACCCACAGATCCTACATACGCGATATGACCACACACATGTTAAAGCGTGTGTAAATAGAGTACAAAAAAAATAACTGCTAAGGACGACAAAATAAACAACAGTTCAGATACCAGAAATACATAATAGTAATTTATGCTACAAGAAAGTAAAGTAGGATTTTATACACGAGAAGAATATTTAGCTTGCGCCTCGGACGATAATTTCCAATAATAATAATAATAATAATAATAATAATAATAATAATAATAATAATAATAATAATAATAATAATAATAATAATAATAATAATAATACCTAACAATAATAATAATAATAATAATAATACCTAATAATAATAACAATAATAATAATACCCAACAATAATAATAATAATAATAATAATAATAATATACGCCTCGGACGATAATTTCAAATAATAATAATAATAATAATAATAATAATAGTAATAATTAATAATAACAATATACGCCTCGGACGATAATTTCAAATAATAATAATAATAATAATAATAATAATAATAATAATAATACCTAATAATAACAATAATAATAACAATAATAATAATAATACCTAATAATAACAATAATAATAATAATAATAATACCTAATAATAACAATAATAACAATAATAATAATAATAATAATAATAATAATAATAATAATAATAATAATAATAATAATAATAATAATAATAATAATAATAATAATGTATAATACATTATTTTATTCAATAAAACTTTTAATAAATCGTTATAGCTACGCTACAGCATCGAGTAGCTAAAATAAAACTAGAAGTATCCATTTATTGTTTCTAGCAACGGTATCATGAATATAAACGATAACTTCATGCATTAAATATCACCATAGCAACGGACTATTTTATTAGGAACTGTCGGATAAAAGTTTAGTTATTGTACTAAAAGGAAACGACACTCTGAAACTTGTTCAAAAGAACAAAATAAATTACTCATTTAAGTTCATGTACATTTTAGAATTACAATTCCAGCTTGTTGAATTATTCAGTATTTCGTGGTATATGCTTTCCCTGCTTCATGTCAATAATCCTTGAACACTGGTAGATGTATACAAAAATACAGGGTGATCCGTTTGAGTATGGATAAAATAAAAACACCGTAAAACATTTACTACTGAACTTTATTTGTTGAAACTTTGTGCATACAACACTGAAAGATGGGAGATTCCTCAGAGCTCAACATGACCCCCATTGCGCACCCTGCACAACTCATAACGGTGATGCAATTCAGCCCATGTCCGTTGTAACATAAGAGGGGTGATTTGTTGAAAAGCTTGAGTAATTTTTACTCTGAGATCATCAATGTTCCTGGGTTTCTGTGAATAGACAATGTCTTTAACAAAACCCCACACTAAGAAGTCAGGAGGGGTTAGATCTGGGAGTTTGGGGACCAAGCCAAGAGATAGCTGCTTCTCGTACTTTATTTCACCTGCAATCTCCTGCATGTTTATTTTTTTAACACAGAACCTGTTTCTACAAATGTCCGATACCACAACATTATGGAATCGTATTTAGGTACATTACGCACACCATACTCACTATAACTTTGAACTCTTTTAACACTCCCAAATTTAGCATACCAAAGAACACATTGTCCCCGCTGTTGATTTGTAGTAGCCATTTAATCATCTACGATTTTCATTTGTCCTTTCAGATTATGCATTGTTGATTGTCATATATGGAAACTCCCATCTTTTAATCATAATATAATCAGCAAGAAATTTTTCCTACTATCATAATAGCTTTATAATAATAAATTAAAATTATTCATACCCAAACGGATCAGACTGTATATCAAATGACGTTCTTTTGTTCGTCGATTGTAATCACATGTTTTCGAATAATGATGATGATGATGATGATGATGATGATGATGATGAATTTTTCAGTTATCCAGTTCTCTTAATACACATAGCAATAAAAACATTTTATATGTTTTAATTAAATAAAAAAAAACTATTTTTAACAATACATCATTCGTTGCATTCAAATTTTAAACTCCTGTTCCAATTCGTCAGTTACCTACTTTGAAACACAAACAAAACGTTTATTAAGGAGAAATATTCATTTGTTTGAAAGGAATGCAGGGGTCTAACAAGCAGGTACACTTATAGTAACAGCAGCCAAATTACGCTACTAACAAGCAAATTATAATATTTCTAACCTCTTTTCTAGTGCCCCTACTCCATAATTGAAATAAGGGTCAAAGAGAATATTATGCTTCCCCAAAGATTACAGCAAACAAAAACATCCTAACAACAAATTATGTGTCATTGTCTCCTTTCCTTTCAAGGGAGAAAAAAATTGAATGAAGGGTTTGAGATGGGTTAAAATTTTAAAAGATAGAAACACACATTTTTATAGATCAGAAAATGGTATTTTTCCCGAAGGAGAAGGCAAAGCAAGAGGCAGGTAGAGTTTAATGAAGAAAATGATAAGTTAGTACGTAGAATAGCTTCCACGCTCCTTTAACCCCAATATCTTAACTTCTAATCCCGTCTATGGAATGCAAATTTGTCCTGTATTGTTCAAAGTGAGGGTGTGCCTTCGGGACGATTCCATGTCACCAGTACTTCACTGTTTCCGTACAATATAAGGTCGAAAAATAAAAAAGTAATTAAGAAAGGAAAAGTCAAATTAACCATTTATCATCGCTCTAAGAAGATGTACAGCAGCCCTCGTCAAACCTTCCCAATTAAGAAACACTTTAAAGAATTTTAAAAAATCGTGTCGACGGCCACAGATTATAATCTGTTAAAATACATTTCTTATATAAAACCACTCATATGTCTTTACATAAAGGCTTTAAATTACCTATGTTGTTAAAAAACTATCAAATTAATGTGAATTAAGTAGTTGTAAAATATTACTCAGCTAAATTATTACATTTTTAACGTGAAATGTTGACATTCGAGAAATATGTTCACACTTTTTGCTAATACGATGACGTCATTAATTACAGTAGCACTTGCAGACTGAAATTACGACCGATAAAACATAGGGGAGAGTCGGGTAGTATCGGACATCGGGTAATATCGGACAGTGAGTT
The DNA here is from genome assembly GCF_040183065.1 of Periplaneta americana. Classification (NCBI taxonomy): domain Eukaryota; kingdom Metazoa; phylum Arthropoda; class Insecta; order Blattodea; family Blattidae; genus Periplaneta; species Periplaneta americana. Next base: position 12,931,845 of record NC_091131.1, on the reverse strand, counting down.
TCTTTCATCTACCACACGATGATAGTACCTGATTGACATGGTTACGTTTCAGTAATGTCGCATAGAGAAACGTACCCATGTCATTCAGGTACTACCATATGGTGGTAGATGAAAAAAACGCACTGTCCGATACTACCCGACGTCCGATACTACCTGACTCTCCCCTACAGGAAAAACAAACGAATGTGTCATAATTTGAAGAGTCCACTGCAAGAATGATGGATGTCATTTGGAATACATTTTGCAGGAGAAGCAAATGAAAGTTTGAAATGCTTAGCGCTGAAAGCTTAATTGTGATTTTCCGATCATTACTGGACAATGACTATCAGTGTTAATGCCATGTAACTCTCTATGTACATTCTATATGTCTTAAGATATGGTGTCGACCTGGGTGGCAAGTTGCTATAGCGCTGGCCTTCTATGCCCAAGGTTGGGGGTTCGACCCCGGGCCAGGTCGATGGCATTTAAGTGTGCTTAAATGCGACAGGCTCATGTCAGTAGATTTACTGGCATGTAAAAGAACTCCTGCGGGACGAAATTCCGGCACATCCGGCGACGCTGATATAACCTCTGCAGTTGCGAGCGTCGTTAAATAAAACATAACTTTTAACTTTCTTAAGATATGGTTCATTTTCGACAAGAAAGTGACTCTTCAATTCATTTTTTTATGTGTAAAAGCTTAACGAAACATTCAACTTAATTTTAATTTAATCGAAAATTATTTGTGCACAAATGGGGGTGATTAATAAATTCAGGGAGTATAACGACAGAAATTATTAATTTAACATGGTCTAAACTGTGGTATTAATTTCGAAATAAATCAAATTTTCTATAATGACACATTATTATTGAATACAATTTCAGTCAACTCACTGGCGTCATATTGATGTATGAATCGTTTCGACTATCAATTGCATTGTTGTCTCTAGACTAGACCGCATGGAATGAGGAAGCGATTATGAAGTATGTAAGGAGAAGGTTCCGCCTTGTTAAATTTAAATGCGGAGAGTATGAAAACGGGAATGAAAAGAAATATAAAACTTTTATTTAAAATCTCAAACATTCTTGCAATCCCAACCATGCTCACATTAACAATCACAAAAAGCAGAAAAGTTTCATGGAATTATAACGATTCGATGAATTGAGTCACTTTTAACATAATAATTTCACATTGCGCTCTACCAAATTATTACCTGATGGTTTGAGAAACGTTTCCATACGATATAAATCTCTGGTACGCCACATCAGCATGCATTCCTTAATCTAAGGTCACACACTTCACAGTGCTATTAAACTGTGACTTTCGCTTGGGAAAGAGAAGCTGTTTTACCACACGAAATGTTCTTAATTTTACTGAATCGAATTAAAGGCGTGTTAAAATTCCAATTTACAGTTTTGCTGTTCCAATGCGACAACTCATCATACAGAGACAGGCCAAATATGAACATAAACACTTACATCAAATAATAGTATCGCTGTTACTGTTAAATGTAACAGTTGAAAGTAGTAAAAATTATCGCATCATGCTTGACACATCATAAATTAGCGTCATGGAAACCAGGCCTTGGTAGTCTTTTTTTTTATACGTACAGATTTGAAGTAATAAAAGATAACGCGAGAATAGGTCTATAACCTTAAAATTTATTCTCAGTGATAAGATTGTATTGTAATATCTGCATATAAAAGAAAAATACAGTATATCACACTTCAGTATTTAATGCTTTATTATTGATAAATGTTGCTATGGTTGCGCATATTATTATCGGTTCTCTGGAGTTTCATTTTACGGAAAATTAATTCTACTCCAATCTTTTGAACTAAAATATTCAAATTTTTATACCAAGTCGCTAAGTAACTAATTTCTTAGAACAATTTGATTTTAAGCAGTCATCAATTTATTCTCATTTATCCTAAAATAACAAATACTAGCCGAGTGAGATGACACTGGTCTCGCATTTTGAGGTCCCGGGTTCGATTCCCGGTCACGGCCAATATGGTCAAGATTTTTACATGGTTTTCCTGAACTGAATGTAACTAATTTTCAGTTAAATAAAGGCGAATGCCGGATTGAACTCCAATTACCACGAAATAATAGATATAGTACAATAGACACCAGCATTAATAGATACAGTGCGATAGTAACGAGCATTCCCAACAATAAACTACAGAAAGTCGCCATATGATCTAGGAGTTAAAGCGACTATGATAAATAAAGCTAAAAAAATAAATCCTGTTACGTAATGTTAGACATAATAGCCCTACAAGTATGAACGCAAATTAAACGCATTGAAAACAACAGTTACTAATATAAATTATATGACTAAGGAAAATATTTGACGCATAGTTACCTGGACGGATGCTTTTTGCGATACATTTCGTTCTAAAAAATCATATACACTGCAATAATACTATCACACAAGATGTGTATCAACAATGTTACATTTCCAGGGGTGAAGAAGAAACAAAACGCTAATTTTCAATACAAAAATATATGAAGTATGAATGAGAAATTATGTTGACTATTACACTCTTACTACGTCATACTACTTTTGACCAATAAAACGGTACGAAAGGACGTATTTCAACCAATCATGGCTGCTTATCGCACAATTTTATCGCGTCCCTAGCATTTGTTTAATTTTATCGCGTCCCTAGCATTTGTTTCTTTGTTTGCCAACAATTGAAACTACGCTGGTCTGGACGTCAAAAAAATATATATATACTGTATATAAAATTACAAACCACTCCAGTCGATATACAGCAGTTTCAAATATGACTCGCATTGGCATTCAAGAACAAGAATTAATAAAAATCACTGATCATACCTATGCATCTTCTGAAATCCGATTTACAAATAAATGAAGAGCACCATTCGGAAATCCTGAATAAGTTGAATACACCATGTAGGCCTAAATCAACGAGTTCCACTTCTATTACGCACACGTCCAATATAACATCAATTGAACCACCAACCACATTCAAATTTGAAAATTGTACATTCAATAATTATTCATTTTAAAATTATTCATTCGGAAATCCTGAATAAGTTGAATACACCATGTAGGCCTAAATCAACGAGTTCCACTTCTATTACGCACACGTCCAATATAACATCAACTGAACCACCAACCACATTCAAATTTGAAAATTGTACATTCAATAATTATTCCTTTTAAAATTATTCATTCGGAAATCCTGAATAAGTTGAATACACCATGTAGGCCTAAATCAAAGAGTTCCACTTCTATTACGCACACGTCCAATATAACATCAATTGAACCACCAACCACATTCAAATTTGAAAATTGTACATTCAATAATTATTCCTTTTAAAATTATTCATGTTTATTTTTTATGTCATCGTCGTTAATTAAAACTTTCCTAACACTTGTGCATATTAGTTAGGTTATGTTATAGCTTCTGCTATATGATATTATGGATAGTCACGTATCAGAGATTGTTTAATATTAAGATTTATTGAAAATCATCTGTCAAGTGACGTTGATTACTGGGATTCGGATAATTGAAGTGGAATGTTGCGTTTTAATAAAAATGAAACTGAATCAACAAAGCCTTCTTGACTAGTAACACTGCCATCGTGTATAATAGATCGAGAACTTCTCGACGAGAAGGCATTGCTCACTACTGCCATCTAGCATGCATCTAGCGTAATATTTGTAATGTTGAGATGGTACAATAATACATTTGAAGACAGTTGTATTTTCGTAAGTCAATTAATATTTTATTGTATTGGAGTACTTCGTTACTTCTAATCGTGCAATAGTCAATTAAATCCCACTCGAGTTTTGATTTTCTCTAGATAAATCAAAACGTCTAGTGAGATTACTGTTGATAATAACTCATACACCAATTCACAAATGGAGAATAAGAATTAGGTTAAATTTCAACTAATCAGAGCCACCTATAACTGTAGTACTATCGACATCATATCATTGCTTTTGTCTCATCACTGATGATTCGTAATTATTCTCATAATTCGATGAGAAATGACGTAACCTAATTACCATTAAACTCAGAAATAATTAACATTGTTTTCCTTAGCATAAACTATACCCAAAAAGTTAGTTTTCTTAGTACATCAGCATTAGGCCTATAAACAGTCTTTATTGTTGCTCAAAATTGTTTATAAAATGACATTTTATGGCGTGCATGCAATAAAATTGCCATACCAACAATTACATCATTAACTAGTTTGTATTTATAACAATTATATGCCATAATATCATTATTAATTAAAATAAAGAAATTTCTAAACGAAAATAAACATTAATTTTATTAATCAACAACACAATATTCTTTATCTCGGTGTTATTTATACTCGCTTTAACATCTTTGGTCATATCGCGAGTTAATCTTTGGTTGAAATCCGAAGGCCTGTATACTATTGTTGAGACTGATTCTATTGTTGTGAACTAGATGGCGTCTGTATATGTATGACTGATTTGTTATGAATATGATTTCGGTGATGAATGAGGCCGGTGATTGTCAGGGATGTTGTGGCCCGAATTTCCTGGCATTTGTCTTACGGTTGAGGAAAAACCCGACCGGGAATCGAACCCTGGCCCTCTGCGTAAGAGACCAGCATGCTGACCCCTACACCACAGAGGTGGTCAACACAATATTACTTAATATTAATTAAAAATACGAGTGAAATGTAAAATTTAATCAACTGACCTGTTCCGATAGATTTGCCAGAATCAGAAACACAGCTTCTAAAATGTCTTTCATTTTCTTACTCTCCAACCATTTAATAAATTTCTTCTGCTCTCTGCCATAGCCTTCACGACATTTTTCGGCGGAATTAAACCCAATTCTGCTTTATAAGCTTGTTATAAAATATCTGTTGGTAAATTTAATTCCATATTTAGCAAAAATGTCATTAAATGCAACGAACCAAACAATGACGTCACGAGTGTATTGCAAGCTTTTGTTTCAGAGTAACTGATCAGAAAACTGATAACTCATTTACCCATTTCGTTTTTATTAATTATGTTGTACAGAAACTACAATATGAAATTAATTTATGATGTTAAAATATTATTTTATTCGTCAAAATTAGAAAACTCGCTGCGCTCGTTACAAAATATTGATTCATGGATTAAAGTATACCATTATAAACAAGCTTCATAATGTAATGTAATCTCCATAATTGTACATTTAATTAGATTTTTAGACAGTCGTTTCATAATGACGAACTTTTCGATTCTCATTTTAGTATCGAAAAGTCATTGATTTCCGCATCCATAAATTAGTGTGCTTAGAAGTAAATTTCCGTGCCTAAAAGTACTTTTAAGCACGCTAATAAGAAATACTGAAAACATAAATTCCAACTATTTATTTATTATAAATATTCACAACATCAAAACAATCACCATAGCCTACTACATATCCGAAGGCCGTGAAATCTATCTCTTTCTATACGAATGTAACACTCTTTCGTCTTTAACATCAGAAGTTCACCATTGGGAGAGAACGAATCAATAATTTCATTATCTTTAAAATATGAATATATTAGGGATTCTCGAGTAACTGTCTAAAAAATCTTGTAGCCTTTGAAACACGTGCGAAACTAGCGTTTTAAGCACTCGCCATATTGTCCATTTCCACGTCGGTTCAGTGGACAATTTTCACTTCTCGTGCTTAAAACGCTATCATTTCACAACTTTTTGCATAAATAGTTATTTTTGCTTTTTAAATTTCACTCTTTTTAATAGATTCAAATCTGAATATTTACATTATTATTATAATGTCCAAACGTTCTGTTTTACAGCGTTATTATTATTATTATTATTATGTTTATAGTACACAAGAACATAATTTCAGCATTTAAAATGAATTAAATGACTTCATTTCCTATACGATGTTATATTTATGTACGTAGGCCTATATTTATTTATTTATTTATTTATTTACCTATTTATTTATATATCCATGTATTTAGTTATCTATTTCATTTATTTGTTTGCTTATTTATTTATATACTTATTTACAGACTCAAGCTGAACATAATGTACAATTTTAAATACCTGAGTAAGGGGGACAGGTTTTAACCGAGACATCCTATGACCATTATGACGACAGAAGAAGCTGTCGAAGATTGCTTCACATTAATAATTAGGGTCCCTCCGTTATTATTATTATTATTATTATTATTATTATTATTATTATTATTATTATTATTATTATTATTATTACACCATTTTTCTATTGTCGCAACATCTAATCTTTCGTATTCTCTTTAGTTAAAAGGAGACGTTCAATAAAAAATTTGCACTATCAAATAACTTCAATTTAAGGGACGCAGATGGTGAAATTTTACATTTTTTTTTTTTACTTCATGCACAATTTTAATTTTTGTATGTAGAAATATCATTGCTACAACAACTTAAAAATTGTGTATCCAAATTTTTAAAAAGAAAAAAAAAGGATACAGTAATTCAATAAATTCTATATATCTCAGCCATTTTTTAAGATAATTCAAAATATTTGAAATATTTTACTCCTAAAAGTACGCTCTTTAAAATGTCTAGAGCACAATTTTGATGTGGCTTTCAAAACCTTAAGTTAAACAAAAACATTTTAACAATGAATTTAAGAGATACGCTTTTAAAGAAATATGGAGGAATATTTTTGAAATGCAGCCAAATAACAAATTTCTATTCCAGAGAAACAATTTGCTAATGTATTTTTATAATTCATTTTGTTTTCAGATAAATCTAGTTCAATATAATAAAAGTTTCAAGTTCAATCTATAAGATTGATCTATTTTGCAAATGTTTATTTGCTATAACATTTTATATGGAATATTAACGTTTTCGCCTTTTCGGCATCATCAGATATTGTTAAGAAACACGAAATATAAACCTTGAACAAATTAAAATGTACATAAGTATCATGCATGACAAAATGGACTTTCATGAGTTTTATGCAGTTATGCCTTATTAATGAAAAAGGTTTATTTTAAAAAATATTTCCAGGAAAAACGTAAATTTTGTCCATTTTGTCATGCATAATACTAAGTACATTTTAATTTGTTCAAGGTTCAGATTTCGTGTTTCTTAACAATATCCGATGATACCAAAAAGGCGAAAACGTTAATATTTCATATACAATGTTATAGCAAATAAACATTTGCAAAATAGATAAATCTTATAGATTGAACTTGAAACTTTTATTATATAGTTTACTAATGACCTAGAGAAAGTGTGTACTAAATAGCATGCACGCAGCATTAACAGTTCCGAAGATACATAACTTTTTTGCATGGAATAAAGCAAAAAATTACAGTTACGGGGAATTACAATCAATGTTTAATTTCATTTAAAAACCCTTTGCACCAGAGCTTCAAAAATGGAGCCACAGAAGTTCTCAAGGCCATAAATACGCATAAAATTTCATGTACTGTAATGAATTTTCCACTTACCAAAGAGAATTAAAAAAAAAAACTGAAAATGTAATTTTACTGTATATACAGTATTTAATTAATATACTGAGGAAAGAATGTTGAGTATCGAATATTAAAAATAGGCCTATTTAATTACCGTATTATTTATATTTAAAAATCTACAGAAATGATCATAAGACAGACCTGGTGTTTGATGCGCCAGACGTCGGGCATCGATGACGAGACGCTGACCGCCGGCGACGGACGCTCTATCTGTGGAATCGGCGCCTCCCCCACCGCCGCCGGTATCGTCGGCAAGGGTCCACGAATATTCCATTCCACCGAGCTATCCAAGTTTCCAGTACCCAGTGATCACACAAACAGTTCAGGAACACACATTATATCGCGTCGTCTATAGTCATTGGCAATACGATTAACTCTCTTCCAGTTCTTTATCTTTACTGTTAACTGAATCTACAATGTAGCTTGGAAATCGGCAAATAAAATGTTATTTAATGCGTTTACACATACTGCACAGGTGTAGAATCCAGAAGGCGCAGAACAATGCACTGTTTCTCACTGTATTGTCAATGTATTTCATTTATTCTTCCTTTCTTGTCTTTACGATTATCAACTGTTTTGCAAACTGTCACACGCAAAATTGTCCAACGTTCCTAGTAATTACACTTAAACGTATTTTATTTGCGATCTTCGATTGTCTTTTTATTTAGAATTCGATCTTCATATGTCCACAGATATTGTTTACAGTTTTCAATTATTCATTTCTACAAAAAAAAAAATGAAACACTAAAGTTTTATTTCTCGGTCGCAAATTCATTGGCAACGCTTAAATCCACAAACAGAGGAACATCGGCTTTTGATGCACTGCGAATATTCCTCCAACGTTCAGTATATAATTTCGAAATCACCATCTTTACAGATATGACAAATAGCTTTTACTTTCACTAACCACAAATCATTTTGGTAGTAATGAATAAACTGTCTCATGGAATTATCATAGTCATTCCATTTTTCATCCCGTTCTATTACATTTCAATTTGTATTCTTCTCAAGGACCCCGTCAGTCATGCTGATGGATAGACAAGAATATTAATGTATACGCACCTAACAAAGTTCAACATTCTGTGGTTATCCCGTAGCCTACGTGTCATCAGGCTTCAAATATATACAGATTATTATTTTAAAATGAAATATTTTAATTACATATCAACATATGAACAAATTTTCTAATATACGAATAAAAACTCATTGTTTTATAAATTTATTTCGCAATTCTGAACTGAAAGCCAGCGTTTCACATGCATTATTAAATGGTATTACTACAAATGATAACTTCGAGATACTACACTCATTTTATTATAGTATTTTAAAACACCTCTCAACTTTTATTTATGTAACAAAAATTCTAAAAAATGAACGCTTTTGCAACTACAATACGCTTAAGAAGTTTCTTAACTTTTAACTTAGTGGGTGCTAGAGGCACTATTACAAGAAATATATATATATTAATTTCTGCAAGACTGTTTCTTTGATAGCTCTAAAATATTCAATCTATCTTGTGAGAAATCACATATATAAAGTAAATTAATAACACATTAATAATAATTATATTTCTTACGAAAACATTTTCATAAAATTGTACGTATTTACTAATACTTGTACATTTGGTATACTTTGTCCTTTAGGGCAACCCCTATTTTAGGAGGAAGTTTGTAAAATAAATAAAAATAAGATAAGTTGTCTACTGAATTTACAATCGCAATTGTATAATTAATTAATTTAAGTAATTTTAATTGTAACTAAATACGATATATTTTACGTAACTACAAACGAGATCAAAAAAGTCTAGTGTAGTGAATCTTACAAAACGCGTATCACGAAAAAGAAATACGTTTACTAACTCTAAATTATTTAAATATGTTTTGTTTAATGATTTGTGTATAAATCACGTAGAAACAGTAAAATGTAATACAAAAGCAGAACTAATACCAAGTAATTGTAGACTTATTATGTTTTGGAAATTATTACGTATATAATAAAACTTAAAGTAAAAAAAAAAACTTGTTTTAAATATAAAAATTTCCACACCACCACTAACAGTTCTTTTCTGAAGGGATGACAGCCCTTAAACCAGTCAAACGTTAGATGTCACTCCACAATCGCACTCACTTGCAGGACGACCGGCACATCTTGGTCGCGGAGATGTATGAATACTGAAAGTCCCACAAATATTTTGCACCAGCTCTCGCGCGATTAGCTATAAGAAGCGTGCTCTTTCTTTTTCTTTGCACAGTACGGTAAAGCGAAAGAAAAGAAGGCGTTACTTTACGTAGCACTTCCACTCACCGCTAGAGGCGCTAGTTACGTACTGATCTCGTCCATTCATTCACTTTATTCTCTCTGCTGCTCCCCGTTCCTGTCAAGTTCGCACGTCATGCAGTGACGAGGACCAATCGCGAGACGTCTAGCACAACGCCGGCCAATAGCGTGTGGTCACACAACTGCTTAAGGTCCAAACAAACGGTTCTGCTTTTTAATTTCTGATATGCTGATACGGTCGAACAGATCTATTTTACAGACATTAAAAGCACTGCCTATGTTCCCAGCCGGGACAGCGATTTGACGCTTCGTGGCTTCAACAGCTGGTATAACAGCGATAAATAGCCAACAAATGTATGTATAATAATAATAATAATAATAATAATAATAATAATAATAATAATAATAATGATGATTTATTTAACCTGGCAGAGTTAAGGACATACGGCCTTCTCTAACACTCAACAAGGAGTAAAACTGCGTTACAAAAACACTACAAATTTACAAAGTACACTACAATTTTACACACAAAACTGAATAAGATAATAATAATAATAAAATGTAACCAACGAGTAAGTAGAAATCAGACATAATATATAACATACAGAAAGAAAGGAAAAAGCATAATAAAATGTGAACAGCACGTCAAAATAAATGAGACATTCAAGGTATAAAAAAATAAGACTATTATTGATGATAATAATAATAATAATAATAATAATAATAATAGTAGTAATAAAATAGTGCAGTACAAAGCATACAATGAATACAATATTTTTGAGTACACAAAGTAAGGAAAATTATGATTATATATAGCTCAACTTATCACATTATAGATATACCATTATCGGAAAATATGAAAACAAAAATATAAAATAAGTTAAATATCACTAGAACATAAAAAAATGTGAATACGTGGAAACATGCAATACAACACTTGTCATAATAGTAAGTTAGTTTGGCAACTCGTCATAAGATAATTTTCTAACTTGGATTTGAAAGATTTCAATGTTCGGCAGCCCTTCACTTCAGGCGGCAGAGAGTTCCAGTGACGAGAGATAGCAACAGTGAAAGATGAGGAATACAGAGATGATGTGTGAAGTGGGATGTATGAATGTATGTATGTATGTATGTATGTATGTATGTATGTATGTATGCATGCATGCATGTATGTATGTATTGCTCCTTACAGTTTAGTTTTAAACAATATAAGACATGTTTAGTCAGTAGTTCGAACATCATAAGTGACACCAATAAGACATCACTTGTGAGGCAACTAAGATAATGGAATATGTTACCCAGTTCCTTTTTCCCCTTCATTTCATACATCACTGACTAGTAACATATTAAAAGGAGTGCGTTATAGTAGGTTATTTTACGACGCTTTATCAACACCTTAGGTTATTTAGCGTCTGAATGAGATGCAGGTGATAATGCCGGTGAAATAACTCCGGGGTCCAGCACCGAAAGTTACCCAGCATTTGCTCATATTGGGTTGAGGAAAAACCCCGGAAAAAAACCTCAATCAGATAACTTGCCCCGACCGGGAATTGAACCCTGGTCACCTGGTTTCGCGGCCAGATGCGCTGACCGTTACTCCACAGGTGTAGACAGTGCGTTATATGGCAGTAAAAAATTTTAATAGCCTCCCTATCGATATAAAAAATGAAACTCAAAATATAAGATTATTTAGGGCCAAATTAAAGAAGTACCTAATTTCTCACGCCTTCTATTCTGTAGGTGAATTCATGACATTCAATAACGCTTAATGAAATTGATACTAAAACTTTGTGTTGTACTAGTAGACTATATTGTAAATCTCGTCTGTATATATTTCAACTAGACTGTGACTATAAATTAAGGGTGCTATTCATAGACATTTCGCAGCACGCGCTACGAGCGTACTAAGCTAACCCCGGCTATCCACTGGTTACTTGTACAGAATTCAAATCATGTCCTATCGCTAACACTGGTTTATGAATACGAAAAACGCTGATCATCCACCGGAAACCCGCGCTAAAAATGTCTATGAATACGGCCCTAAGACTTTATAATAGTATTAAGTTTTTTTAGTTGTTCCATATTATAGCTGTGAAGCAATGTACCAATACCATGGAATGTTAATAAATACAATACAATACAATACAATTACACTAATCAGATTTCAAACGCATAGAAACAAATTGTTCTTCCTCTGACACATCGATTAAATTCAAATGGTTAAACGATTAAATATTTTGATCGATCAACAGCACTAGTTTTAACACAGACTACCCACAATCCACTAAATCACTTCCAATAACTACCAGTCCTATCGTAAAACTTGCAGTATGCTTACATCAACATTACTAAAAACAGCGAATTACCTGTCAAATTCAAGCGGGACGTCATGACGTCATACACGTTCGAAGACTATCTCAAACAAAGTTCTAGCCTTGCGAAACCTAGGAAGCTGTTTCTCTCGATATTTTCGACTGTTTTTTTTAAGTGAAACACGATGTAAAGTTTGTAGATGGAATTCTGTTGCAGTAAACAAAACATAAAAGAAACCAAACATCACCATCCTCACCGCAGACAGTAAGCACTAAAACGTTGGCATGCGGGACGAGCGATGAAAATTCACATCTCACGTGAAGGCGGCACGCACTAATAACCAACACGAGAGACGATGGCTATCACTTTCCAGCTTCGCGCCAGCCGTGTGTGGCCGCCCTACACACGTTAGTTCTGAGTCAGTGGTAACGAAGACGTGTTTAATCCCATAAACTGCCTGCACTTTTTCCTCTGATGAAAACACGCCTATCTAAGGTTGGGTGTAACTCTGGGGAAGACAAAACAAGTGAACGAAGAATTATGGTGGTTCAGTCACTACGAGTGAATAGTCTCGGGGATGTTGAGGTAGGATAAAGGAAGAAAAAGTGAGAGGCGATTCATCGAATCCTCGAATTCTCTTAAGTTGCGGAAAACCTTATACTGTTCGTGATTATTATTGTGGGATGGTTGGGATTGTAAATGAAAGTACAGTACATTTCTTTTCATTAGTCTTCATTTTCCCTAAAGAAAGAAAGAAAGAAAAAAGGGAGGAAGGAAGAAAGAAAGGAAAAAGAGAGAAAGAAAGAAAAGAAGAAAGGAAAAAAGGGAGAGAAAGAAAGGAAGAAAAAAGGATAAAGGGAGGGAAAGGAAGAAGGACAAAAGGGGGAGAAAGAAAGAAAGGAAGGAAGAAAAAGGAAAAAGGGAGTGGAAAAAAGAAAGAAAGAAAGAAAAAAGGAAGAAAAGGAAAAGGGGGAGAAAGAAAGAAAGAAAGAAAGGAGAAAAGTGAGAGAAAGAAAGGAAGAAAAAAGGAAAAAGGGCAAGAAAGGCAAAAAGAAAGGAAGAAAGGAGAAAAGGGAGAGAAAGAAAGAAAGGAAAAAGGGAAAAAGGAGAGGAAGAAAGAAAGAAAGAAAAAAGGAAGAAAAGGAAAAGGGAGAGAAAGAAGAAACAAAGGAGAAAGGGAGAGAAAGAAAGGAAGAAAAAAGGAAAAAGGGCGAGAAAGGAAGACAGGAGAAAAGGGAGAGAAAGAAAGGAAGGAAAGAAGAAAAAGGAAAAAGGGAGAGGAAGAAAGAAAGAAAGAAAAAAGGAAGAAAAGGAAAAGGGAGAGAAAGAAGAAACAAAGGAGAAAGGGAGAGAAAGAAAGGAAGAAAAAAGGAAAAAGGGCAAGAAAGGAAGACAGGAGAAAAGGGAGAGAAAGAAAGGAAGGAAAGAAGAAAAAGGAAAAAGGGAGAGGAAGAAAGAAAGAAAAAAGGAAGAAAAGGAAAAGGGAGAGAAAGAAGAAACAAAGGAGAAAAGAGAGAGAAAGAAAGGAAGAAAAAGGAAAAAGGGCGAGGAAGGAACAAAGGAGAAAAGGGAGAGAAAGAAAGGAAGAAAAAAGGAAAAAGGGCGAGAAAGGAAGAAAGGAGAAAAGGGAGAGAAAGAAATGAAGGAAAGTAGAAAAAGAAAAAAGGGAGAGGAAGAAAGAAAGAAAGAAAAAGGAAGAAAAGGAAAAGGGAGAGAAAGAAGACACAAAGGAGAAAAGAGAGAGAAAGAAAGGAAGAAAAAGAAAAAAGGGCGAGGAAGGAAGAAAGGAGAAAAGGGAGAGAAAGAAAGGAAAGGAAAGAAGAAAAAGGAAAAGGGAGAGAAAGGAAGAAAGAAAGGAGAAAAGAGAAAGAAAGGAAGAAACAAAGGAGAAAAAGAACGGAAGAAGGGAAGGAAGAAAGGAAAAAAGGAAGAGAAAGAAAGGAAGAAATGAGGAAATGGGAGAGAAAGGAAGAAAGGAAAAAAGGAGAAAAGGGAGAGAAAGAAAGGAAGGAAAGAAGAAAAAGGAAAAGGTAGAGAAAGAAGGAAAGAAAGAAAGGAGAAAAGGGACAGAAAGGAAGGAAGAAAGGAGAAAGGAGAAAAGGGAAAGGAAGAAAGGAAGGAAGAGAAAGGAAAACGGGAGAGAAAGGAAGAAAGGAAAAGGGAGAGAAAAAAGGAAGAAAGAGAGGAAAAAAGGGAAGAAAGAAGGGAAGGAAGAAATAAAGAACTGAAGGAAGAAAAAAGGACGGAAAGGACGAAGGAAAGAAAGAAAAAAGGAAGAAAGAAAGAAAAAGTACAGTACCACTACCAGTGGCCCCGGTTACTCGGGGAAACATACTGTTTCGTGTTGACAATTGAAAGCGATTGGATATCGAAGGCATCATAATATATTTGTCGCATTGATTTAATATCCAGTCGGAAGCCTTTGTGTTGTGGTATATATTTTTTGCACGTATCAATACTTGCAATGTCAAGCATTGTTATCACGTTTCCGCTAAGAAGATCGTTCGTTCTTAGTTACAATTACCATTAATGATATATTTATTTCAACTCGCATCAATAAACTCTAGATACGGCAACGATGTTTCGTACTCCACGTGGAGTTTATATCGGCACGCCTATTAAAAATGCTAACGCATCATTGGTAGTTCATATGTTACTTACAGCTTCTTGTGGCTGGAGCAGTATCTGAGAAGGCCTATCCACTAAACAAACTCTTATCTTATCTCTTCAAAGGAAAGTGTCGTCTTTGATACCGGCTGGGTATCAATTGAACGCGGGCACTATGCCAGAAGGGTATCAACAATATTAATGTAGCGTTATTTAAATATTTTAATGGACTATCTTTATGTTTGGAAACAATCGTTTGAGAATTATAATGGACATGAGGAAGAATCAAAGAAATACCTTGTTACGTAGGAAAAATATTCCATATTTAAATCGCTGTAATGCTGATACGCTCTTCTGGCATGATGCCCTCGAAATGTTTTCGAAGAGAAAAGTCTGTCAATGGGACGAAATCTATTCAATGTGGATAAAATGAGGTGGCGATAATGGACTAGACCCTTTAATGGCGGAATAGGAAGGGTATGATAAGTTTACGTTTCCAGAGAAAATGTATCTAACAGGTTTTCTATCCGCCACAGATTTCAAAACTTATGCGTGGAATCGAACCTCGACTCATTTGGTAAGCCGCTGTCTGCTGGCAAGCATTACGGCCATCGAGGATCGATCATTGTGACGTCATGAAGCGCCTGCAACAGACGATTCAGCATGGACCTAACGGGCGTGAATTAACTTCACTATGCTACTTTCATTATAGAGGAAAGAAGTAAAGTCAAGGATGGACGTGTACACATTTTTTTTAACTTGTACAGTGTTGGCAACACCGTGAGAGTAACCAGGTACTGTGTGATGGGCATATTTTTTAATTACGAGTAATTTGTAAGTCTAATATTGGTTTAAACCCCTTCGAAGAGGAAAACGTAAAAATGAAAATGAAATTGTCCATAAAAGCTATTTAAAATGTCAGTGCAGAAATAACTTCTGTTTATTTTCGCGTAACAATCGTACCGGAAGTGAAGACACATTACACTTGACAGAGCCGAGAAGTATCACAACTACAGGACATGGATATAGCGCCAGTTTTGGTCCAAGAATATGAAAAAAAAAATCCTTTTCTTGAAAACATAAATGCTCATAAATTTAAACACAAAAATTTTAAATATATATATTTACGACTATTTCGTTTATATGACGTCATTCCATTTCCGGCCAATGAAGTGTAATGAAATTTTGAATTCCAACCAATCACAGTCATATATCGCGATAATTTCTGCAGCTAGATTTTTCACTATCAATTTATAGCATGGTCGTTCTTTTGTTTAATCAGTGTCGTCAACTGTTTCAACGTAAATCGATGAGCATGAATTCATTGTACTAAATAAAGCGCGAAATCCTACTTCCACATCTACATCTACATCTTCTAATTCCATGTCCATTGTAGCTAAAGAAAATGACACTCCTTCATAACAATTGTTCATTTAATTAATGTATTGATCAGGTTACTTGTAATTATATTATACTTACTTACTTACAAATGGCTTTTAAGGAACCCGGAGGTTCATTGCCGCCCTCACATAAGCCCGCCATCGGTCCCTATCCTGTGCAAGATTAATCCAATCTCTATCATCATATCCCACCTCCCTCAAATACATTTTAATATTATCCTCCCATCTACGTCTTGGCCTCCCTAAAGGTCTTTTTCCCTCCGGTCTCCAAACTAACACTCTATATGTATTTCTGGATTCGCCCATACATGCTACATGCCCTGCCCATCTCAAACGTCTGAATTAATGTTCCTAATTATGTCAGGTGAAGAATACAATGCGTGCAGTTCAGCGTTGTGTAACTTTCTCCATTCTCCTGTAATTTCATCCCGCTTAGCCCCAAATATTTTCCTAAGCACCTTATTCTCAAACACCCTTAACCTATGTTCCTCTCTCAGAGTGAGAGTCCAAGTTTCACAACCATACAGAACAACCGGTAATATAACTGTTTTATAAATTCTAACTTTCAGATTTTTGGACAGCAGACTGGATGACAGTATATCAGTTATTCATAGATTTCAAAAAGGCATATGACTCCGTTAAGAGGGAAGTATTATACGATATTCTTATTGAATTTGGTATTCCCAAGAAACTAGTTCCATTAATTAAAATGTGTCTCAGTGAAACATACAGCAGAGTCCGTATAGGTCAGTTTCCATCTGATGCTTTTCCAATTCACTGCGGTCTAAAGCAGGGAGATGCACTATCACCTTTAATTTTTACTTCGCTTTAGAATATGCCATTAGGAAAGTTCAGGATAACAGGCAGGGTTTGGAATTGAACGGGTTACATCAGCTTCTTGTCTATGTGGATGACGTGAATATGTTAGGAGAAAATACACAAACGATTAAGGAAAACACGGAAATTTTACTTGAAGCAAGTAAAGCGATCGGTTTGGAAGTAAATCCCGAAAAGACAAAGTATATGATTATGTCTCGTGACCAGAATATTGTACGAAATGGAAATATAAAAATTGGAGATTTATCCTTCGAAGAGGTGGAAAAAATCAAATATCTTGTAATTATGCTATAAAATGTTTAAATTAAATTATGATTTCAGCAGATAATGAAAATGTATTTCTGTTATAATAATAAGAGAAAAGCGCAGTACATGTAATTAGCATTTTTAAACCTGTATTTCGCTTTTCTCAATTGGCATTACTGAATAACATTCAATTTCTTTATTGCAGTAATCGTTATTCATCTATTTCGACTTCACAATGTCTGAATAGGTTAAGTATTCATAAATATACGATTATTAACATTTTGTGAGCGAATTGTAGGGATATATTATTTACATTTTTATTTTATTCACGAAATAGTCCTAATAAATATCACTTGAGGTCTGAGATTACTGTAGATAATTCCATTGAATATTTTACTTCTTAATAAATGCTATCAGGTGTTAGTTTTAAATAACCTAATCTTTTAATATTCCATATTTATAATTAAATATTTGTGTACTTGGGATTATTCTCTTTCTTCTTTCTTTAATTTACAATATAAATATAATTATATTGTTTGTTGTGTGTTAAACGTGACAATGTAATCTTTATTTTTCTCTTATATAGCTGATTCCTCCTAACACACAATCTTGATCTTTCAGAGACGTGCTAGAAATATATTTTAAAATTTATTTAGACATATACTTTTCTATATATCATATAATGTAGTTTAGAAATAAATAATTATTACTTATTATAGAAGAATGCAAACACACGCATGGATTTTTTTTTAAATATGTTTTATTACAAGTACCAGGTCTTTTGGACCCTTACCACACACATGGATGGCTTGAATAGCTTTCATTTGTTACATTTCAACATAAACGTTGCCAAGGCAACGGGAAGGAAACAATTGGAAATAAGTTAACGTTAAGCCTCATTCTTCTTTTTAATGAAATGGGATATTTATTTGTACTTTCTTATCAAGATTCATACGTTTCAAAATTGTCATGTTCTTTGAACGAATAAGAGAAAACTATAAAATAAAACCTTAGCAGAAATAACACTGAGGTCCTTGTGTATTACAATATCGTTAAGGTTTGTAAAGAAGAAATTAAACAACTGCGGATTACTATAAACTGATGTAAAAACTCTAAATTATTTCTTGCAAACCTTCAGACGAAGAAAACAACTCTAAAGAAAATATTACCACAGTTTAGTATATACAGTCACGAAGCTCAATACGTAGGGAATATGCATCCATAGATAGTTGCTAACCACTAGGATCGCTACTATCGCCTCATCACAGACAATGCGAAATAGTACCGGCACAGTCTATTGTTCCTAGTACCCTCAACAACTCAAGCTTCGTGACTGTATATACTAGAGTATGATGTTACTTTATTTGTCCAAGTTCAATAAAGCAAATGGATTTATAGCAACTTAAAATCTACACGTAAAACATTATAATGTGCCATGAATTCAATATTGATCATAATTATCCGCTCTGCATTTTGGTGCACAAAAGTGCGCTCCTAGTGACAGCAAACTACATTAAATGAGGACCAGTTCCGCGACGTGTTGTGACTTGAATATGCAATCTTGGTAATACGAAGTAAGCTACGGAAAATATAACTATTTCAACCTAATAAAATTCTAGAACTCTTCCAAAGTCCCGATGTTGACTAATATTTTAAATGAAATTTATTCTACATTTCATGCTCACTGCAAGACAAAATTTCGTCACTCATCGATAACTGACCTAAGAAACTAAAACCCTGTTGGCAATAGAATAAAACGACTTGCGTAGAAATGAAGGTCATTCTGCGGCATTGTGACGATTATGAATCATAACAGCTGTTTCCAATATTGACTCAAACACGTTCATAAAATTTCTACGTACACTACTTACACGCTCTAATGACTCTTTAAGGAGTGAGCCAGCATTCACGAAATGTATGGTGTTTAATTTGGAGCAAAAGGAGAAAGACATTTTATTTCCGTTACATGCACAGAATGTCTTAAATAAATCTCAACTGATAAGTACAGCACTGGAGACAAAAACTGCAACATCCTCGAAGGAATCGAGAGAAATGGCCTATGAAGACGAGACATTTGAAATGATCAATACTTCTAAACGTTATTTTGAACACAGCTCAAGAAAATGATCGCAAGTGAGCATTTGTATGGTATTGTTTCTTCCGAAACAATCTCCGGCTACGACCGCACGAAGAGGATAATACGAAAATTAGAATTAGTTACCACATAAAGTGTACAGTCATAAAACACATCAATTTTCACATTTTATTATTATTATTATTATTATTATTATTATTATTATTATTATTATTATTATTATTATTATTCTCTTTAAAGCATATGCTATGTGTTAGGCCCAACAATGGTCAGAATATTATTACAGGCATGTATACTTAGAAAATCTGCATCGATTAAAGTTCCACCATTTTATTTCTCATTTTTGTTCGCCTTCTTATTTTTTCAAATAAAATAAAAATGGTGCTATACAGATATTAGATATATTTCTCATACGTTCAAGGCGTTCCATAACAGTACAGGTTTTTTTTGTCATGTTGTGAATAAAATTCCCATTTATTGTTTATTTTCTTGAAATCTAATTTAAAACACATACGTAATATAATTTTTCTGTGACTCCCTACCAAAAAATAAACTTAATTTTTAAATTGTACAAAAAAGTAATTCTGTTAATATAATTCCAACAGAAAGACAATTAAATAATACATTGAACGGTTTAAACGCGATATGATTAATTATAAAGAAATTCTGGTAAAATAGCTGTTAAATAAAGGTCCACTGATTTTTACAAACATTTTTACATTTCATGTATATTGTTGTTGTTGTTTAGTAAACTGAAGACAGGTTTAAACCTCACAAGTGACACCAATAAGGCATTACTCATGAGCCAACTAAGCCAGGAGATAATGGAGTAGAGAGGCCAGTTCCTTTCCCCCTTCATAAGCATTACTGTCGGATAAATTGACTACTTTTTCGCCATCAAGGAAGCTGAATATATTTATGAAAATGTTTAAATCCTCTTCACGACATTATAATACTGTATACAGATGTGGACAAATTATTAGCAAAATTTAAGATTTTTATTATATATTTTTACAAAATATGATTCTTCAATTTAGACTACAGTTGACATTTTTGTGTATTTCCAAATTATTAGCAAAATTGAAGATTTGTATTGTATATTTTTCAAAATTTAACTCCTCAATTTGGACTACAGTTGATATTTTTGCATATTTACAAATTATTAGCAAAACTGAAGGTTTTTGTTTTATATTTTTACAAAATTCGATTCTTCAATTTGTACTACAGTTGACATTTTGGATATTTCGAAATTATTAGCAAAACTGAAGATTTTTGTTTTATATTTTTATAAAATTTGACTCTTCAATGCAGTTGACAATTTTGCTAATTTACAAATTATTAGCAAAATTGAAGACTTTTATTATATATTTTTACAAAACTTGACTCTTCAATTTAAACTACAGTTGACATTTTTGCATATTTCTGTCTACTGTAATGATGGAAATATCCAAAATTGTCAAATGTAGTCTAAATTGAAAAGTCAAATTTTGTAAACAGAATTATCATAAAAATCGTTCATTTTGTTAATAATTTGTCCACGTCTCTATTACGAAAAAAAATTGAATAAATGAATCACTAACGTTACAGGAAGTATCGTACAGCAAGTGTTCACAAAACGAGGAAAGTTTGTATTTTGTGAAGCGAATATTCCGTGTAGCATATGAAAACCTTGAGAGTTTCAAATGATTTTCTTTGTGAGACAGATAATATATACAACGAAATTACATCTTCTGACCTGCATTAGGACGGCAGAACTTTTTTTATAGAATCCATTTGTTTCCTGATGGTTTGAAGCAGTTTAAATTTGAGACGCCACTTCATAAAAAGTTGTATATCGAAACAAAAGAAGGCGAATCACATGGCAGTCCATTACCAGAGCTAAATACAACTGACAGATCAGTTAACGGCCTGACACACCAATCACACATGCCGGTGGATAATAACCTGACAAACACACGGCACTGCCACTTCACAATTTCCCTTCCCAGATCGTCTGCAATGCAGAGAATTCGTATCTCTCAGCCAATGGAATGGCATTAAATGCTCTGAGACAACGTGGCTTCACTGTAGTACCAGGTTTTAGAAGATATGAGAAGAGAGTAACAGAAAGAGATGAAGTCGAGACGGCAGAAAATGTAAAAGTATGATATAAGAATGTATGTTCACAAAGAACAAGAAAAAGAGGGAAAGCAAGTAGACAGGAAAGAAAGACAGGCAGAGAATGTAAGAAAGTAAAATGGTGAAGAAGAAGAAGAAGACAGTATTAGTAAAATGAAGAAAAAGAAGACAGACAGAGTGTGTAGGAAAATTAAGAAAACAGGCAGTTTATGTAAGAAAATGAAGAAAAAATAGAGGCTGAGTGTAGAAAAATGAAAAAGAAGAAGAAGAAGAAGAAGAGAGGCAGTTTGTGTAGCATAATGAAGAAAAAAGAAAAGAAAATACAGGCAGTTTGTGTAGGAATATGAAGAAGAAAAAAATATAGGCAGAGAGTAAGAAAATGAAAAAGAATAAAAATACAGACAGTTTCTGTAGGAAAATGAAGAAAAATACAGGCAGTTTGTGTAGGAAAATGAAGAAAAATACAAAATACAGAGAGTTTCTGTAGGAAAATGAAAAAGAATAAAAAATACAGGCAGTTTCTGTAGGAAAATGAAGGAGAATAAAAAATACAGGCAGTTTCTGTAGGAAAATGAAGAAGAAGAAGAAGAAGAAGAAGAAGAAGAAGAAGAAAAATACAAGCAGAAAGTGTAGGAAAATGAAGAAGACAGATATCAAAACAGAAAAGGTAAAAGACAGGAATGTATAAATAGAAAATTGAAAGAAGAAAGGTAGAAAAATAGAAAAAAAAACTGGCAAATATGCCGATAAATAGAGTTCTGAAAGACAGACAGGTTTAAAGATAGAATAATAGGCAACTAGGAAGATAAGAGACAGAAAATATATAGATAAAAATAGAGCTCTGAAAGAAAAGAAGGTTGAAAAAATTAAAAAAAAAAAATACCTAAAATAGATAGATAAAATAGGGTCTAAAGCTTTAAAAGACAGAAAGGTGAAAAGATAAAAAAAAAATACGCGACTAGAAAAAGAGATAAAAACAGGCCGATAAAATATAACTTTGAAAGACAGAAAGGTTAAAAAAAAATAAAAAGTAGGCGAATAGAAAGATAAAAGATAGGAAATAAGTATTTAGATAAAATAGAGCTCTGAAAAACACAACAGTTGGAATAAAAATAGGAAGATAAAATATTATGAATTTCATAAAAAATAGGTCGATAAAATAGAACTCTGAAAGACAGAATAGTTGAAAGGAACAACTAAAATGATGAGTGATAGAAAATAGATAGACAAAATAGAATTCTGAAAGACAGAATAGTTGAAATAAAAATAGAAAGATAAGTGATGTAGTTCATAAAAGATAGGTCGATAAAATACAGCTTTGAAAGACAGAATGGTTGAAAGAAACAACTAGAATGATGAGTAACAGAAAACAGATCGATAAAATAGACTTTCACGAGACAGAAATGAGGAAAAATAAAAATAGGCAACTATGAAGATAAGAGATAGAAATAGGTCGATAAAATAGAACTTTGAAAGACAGAAAGGAGGAAAGGTAGAAAACTGGTTTATCGTGAAATAAAAATCTAAGTATAAATTTAGGATGGCCGAAAGCCAGCGAGATGAGGAAGATATATGTGTTATGTTAGGAAAACGGAGGAGATGGGAAGTTGATAAAAATGTTGACTTACGAAGTGAAAACATAGCAGGGAAATTAGGAAGCGGGGAAATTAAGGAGACTGAGTTTTACGCAGACCTCTGGTTAAATTTCCACAATAGAAAACTAAGAAGATGATGTTACACATGAGTACTAAAATTTAGGAAGTAAGATATGTTTAAACTCAAGAAACTTTAGTAGCTGAAAATTTTTAGTCTGTTACATAACGACGCTGTATCAACTATTAGTTGAGTACGTGATTAAAATCCCTGTGTTGCCTGGATCATAGGCTTGTTCAACGCAGGTTATAAATTCAGGGTCGATCAACCAGAAGCGGGAGTAAAATAATAGTCTTGTTCATTTTTGACTATGCTAAAATTTAAGGAAACACCCTGTACATACATTTGAAACAGTTTCAATATAAAACTTCTATAGAAAAGTCTTGGCAGAGAAAGCAATTCAATATAAATATCCTCGCATGCTCGCTGACACGCGTGTCAATTGTTTTCCGTCCGGACATGCATCTCCAAGGCGACAATTCAACGCTCTTCCCTTCGGAAACGATCTCAATGGCACACAATGGAGCTTTTTAGCGTTATCTGACAGCGCCCCCTGCATGGGCTTAGGGGTAGTTGACCGTTTGAAATGCAGAGGCGCTTGGTTACCCAATGACTAAAACGTCGCTTTCTTACAATAGGGAATCGAGTTCAAATACCGACGACTGAAAGTGGACAAGAAACTGTACTGGGGGCTGATATTTTCGAAGCACCTCTATTTCACCTATAGCGTTCCACCAAGTTTTCATTATCGTCGGTCCACTATGAAAGTGATCGAACATGCCAGATGGTTTTCTGATGTAGCTTCCGTTCAAAACATGGGTTTCGTATCTACGTACCTGATTTGGGCAGAAAAATTATGAAAAATAACAAGGGAGGGGGAGAAGTACTTACTTACTTACTGGTTTTTAAGGAACCCGGAGGTTCATTGCCGCCCTCACATAAGCCCGCCATCGGTCCCTATCCTGAGCAAGATTAATCCAGTCCCTATCATCATATCCCACCTCCCTCAAATCCATTTTAATATTATCCTCCCATCTACGTCTCGGCCTCCCTAAAGGTCTTTTTCCCTCCGGCCTCACAACTAACACTCTATATGCATTTCTGGATTCGCCCATACGTACTACATGCCCTGCCCATCTCAAACGTCTGGATTTAATCTTCCTAATTATGTCAGGTGAAGAATACAATGCGTGCAGTTCTGTGTTGTGTAACTTTCTCCATTCTCCTGTAACTTCATCCATCTTAGCCCCAAATATTTTCCTAAGCACTTATTCTCAAACACCCTTAACCTATGTTCCTCTCTCAGAGTGAGAGTCCAAATTTCACAACAATACAGAAAACCGGTAATATAATTGTTTTATAAATTCTAACTTTCAGATTTTTTGACAGCAGACTGGATGATAAGAGCTTCTCAACCGAATAATAACAGGCATTTCCGAACTTATTCTGTGTTTAATTTCCTCCCGAGCATTATTTATATTTGTTACTGTTGCTCCAAGATATTTGAACTTCTCCATAAATTTCCAATTTTTATATTTCCATTTCGTACAATATTCTCGTCACGAGACATAATCATATACTTTGTTTTTCGGGATTTACTTCCAAACCTATCTCTTTACTTACTTCCAGTAAAATTCCCGTGTTTTCCTTAATCGTTTGTGGATTTTCTCCTAACATATTCAAGTAGTGAATAAAATATATACTTCGCCAATAGAGGAATTATACAAGATGGAAGTGAAATAACCCTTCAGATTGAAAGGGACGGTAGGGTATTCTTAAAGGAATATAAAATCTGTAATATGTTTTGTGAACAAATACGGTTAATTAGAAAATTAATTTGGAAGTTTCAGCAGTCCGGCAACATCGCCGCTAATACAGTCGTCTTTCTAAACCGATAAATGTTGATGAAAATCACTAATATAGATTGTTTTTCAACAATGAAACAGATTTAGTTTAAAACAATAATGCATACAATGTATAGTATTATCACAGTCTAGTATATACAGTCACGAAGCTCAATACGAAGTAAATATGCATCCATAGATAGTTGCTAGCCACTAGGATCGCTATTAACGCCTCATTACAGATAAAACGAAATAGTACCAGCACAGTCTATTGTTCCTAGCACCCTCACAACTCAAGCTTCGTGACTATATATATATATATATATATATATATATATATATATATATATATATATATACTAGACCACAGTCTACTATATACAGTCACGAAGCTTGGAGTGATTTTTTGCATTTCTCGCGATAGTTGCTAGCCGCTTGGAGCGCTGTGAGTACTAGGAACAATAGACTGTGTCACTGCCATCGTGATCTAATACAGGCTGTAAGGCAGACCATGTAACTCGCTTAACCCGATCACGAAGGGCGGCGTTTCAACCATATAAATTAATTGGAATGCATAAACAGTAACATATATTTCTCTAAAATGTAGTGTAATTGCATTAATAAAATTTAAAACAATGATTAGGAGACACTTCAGACATAATTCCTTGCGAGTTAAGGTGTAATATTACTTTTGGTGTGAAAATTACGTTGTTCGTATGTGTAATACCTGCCTTTATTTCGATTAAATATTGCGAAATTCTTGTACATTCATTTATGCACGATTCAATAATTTTCAGTTGCACGCACGAATATTTCGATATGTTGAAATTATAGGTTATGTACCAGTTGCCAATTTCTGTCTAATTTTAGTGGTCTCCCAATGCCCTGCCACTACATATGTATGTTATGTCATATGGAAATTACAGGTTATGTTTACTATATTTAACTTATATTCCTATATTCGCAATTATACATGATAATTAAACATAATGTCATGTATGACACCCGTCACATTCTATTTGTCTGTATTTTAATACTACATTTGAGCACTGAATTATTGTATTTATCTACTACCTAAGAGACGAAGTAACACAATCGTAGGCCTACGTACACTAATTTCATAGGAATGGCATGGTAAATTTTCTGTCTACAATTAAGGAAGGTAGATGTGCTAAATTAAAATCACAATATAAGTTTTTATTGAACCTCAAAATAGCTTCCATTCTAAACTATGTTGATGCGAACAGATTGTGTTAACACGTAAAATTCTCTTCACATTAAAATAACACAGTTACTGTGAATAGCTGTGAAATGTTCGTTATCGGTTGTAATAACTGTAAATGGCTAAAATACAATAATTTGAATAATAATATGGGACAAGAAGACGTTTGTGGTACTATAAATATTGTAAGAAAAAGAGGTCAGAGGTATCCTTCTTCCGAAAGATCCAGGAAGGTGAGTTTATAAAATATAATATATACTTTATGAAAATAATATATAAACCTTATGTATTTCATATTTCAATAGTGGAAGGAAAGTGTTAATTTTTTCAAAAGAATACGATATCGAGAGTACAATACATTTTATCGTCTGCTGGGGAAAGGGTCTGGATAAGGCGATAGTAGCGATCCTGGTGGTTAGCAACTATC
Organism: Periplaneta americana; assembly: GCF_040183065.1. Classification (NCBI taxonomy): domain Eukaryota; kingdom Metazoa; phylum Arthropoda; class Insecta; order Blattodea; family Blattidae; genus Periplaneta; species Periplaneta americana. Next base: position 12,905,338 of record NC_091131.1, on the reverse strand, counting down.
TATGGATGCGTATTTCAACTGTCTATGTTTGCATATTTAGTAAGTATTGAGCTTCGTGACTGTATACTAGACTGTGGTATTATTTAAATCGACTCGTTATGTGGTTGCTCTATGCATATATAAATGGCCACATGGTGATATTCAGAAGGCGCTGAGAAGCGGCACAAATCACTGCGGCTCGATACGATATCGAGGCAGTCGTTATTGCTAGCTCACAAACATCTGACTGCCGGCCGGCGTGCGATCAATTTCGCTGCCTTATCAAGGGAACCATGTGCACAATTCACATGCGGCCAGCCGGCAGGCTCCACTGTTACTTATCAACTAAAAAAGAAGGTTATGTGTGTTCTACCGATTTCATTGACCATTAAGCCACTTTTCCCTGTTTATTGCCTCGCGGAAGGTGAAATCTACGTAATGGTAGTTATTAAGATCAGTAGAAACATCGACCATCAGCATTTGCTTATGCTCTGACTCAGCTGTTGCAAAATTACAACATACGTCCTTCGGCACGGAGATAATTAAACAATGGAAATAAATTCCGATGATAAATCTCTTATCGGAATGAACTTATTCGAAGAAGGTTAGGTTTGCTTCAGTGTGTACTCAACCGAAACGCACACTATGTTCATGATATCGTGAATTATTATAAAAAATGCTGACATTGAATATAAAATTACAATTCTGTGGCTGGGAGGAAAAAGGTCTTAAGTCAATTTTTTGTGAAAATGAGATTTTTATATATTCTGAAAGCGAAAACTATTCTCTACAATCTGGTAAAACGGCTAAAATCATATAAGACTCTGGATTTATAGAGCGTTATCAAAGTCCTAAGTACTTTTTGAATCGAGCACACACAGAATAAAGGACTTAAGAATATTTAATACTTTATTCCTTACGAACCATCACATGTTTACTTTCCATGCTTCCCTATTAAAAAGGTATAACTTGTATTTTAGCCATTTTATCACATACTGATGCCCTTTCCTTTTAAAACTTTAAGCACCAGGGTAAACAGTCCTATAATTGTTTAAGACCCATTTTGCATTCCTAATAATTTACATTTCTCATTTATTTTGACATGAAAAAGGTCTTATGTTCAATAGTCCCTTCTACTCAGTTTGGGTTCTAGTCTTAAAAGGGCTTAAGTGCGCCTATTTTTGGAAATAATCAAGAAAATTGTTAAATGAGCAACATTACCTATTTTAGAAGAAATATAAACAAATAATATCCAGGAAAAACCTCTTAATTAAAAAAACTCTATAATTGACACCAATTTCAATCTTTCTACTGCTCTCCTGAAAAGTATAAAATTTTTACTTAAGACCCTTTTCCTCCCGGCCACAGAATTTTAATGTAAAAAATTTATGCTCAAGTTTCGGACGTGTTACATAAATGACATCAATTGCTTAGCAACGGCAATGAGTTTCGTTCCACTATTCTGACGTCACTTGCTTAACAATGGATCAGATTCTTATACTGTTATGATGTTTGATACGCGCAAAGACTTGAGGAGGAACAGAATTTAATTTCGGGTGAACATTTTTATTTATTTTTTTATTTTCGCAATATATTATTTGATTTTCCCTCTTTAAAATGATATATCCTATCACATACTATTATAAGGTGGGTGCTCCTGTTATGGCCATGTTCCTGATATGGCCACCCCCCTATTGTGAGTTAGTTAACCAAAAAATCCGCTAAATTGCAGCAGCATCCAGTGAAAGGACATCCTGGTATGTCACTTGATCGTTTTCCATCCAGTCAGGTTGAGCAATATGGCGTCAGTTGCCTGTTTTGCGGTTTAAATGTGACCCCTTCTTATTTTTCTCTGGTAAGTCTCCTTTGTTTTATGCATGTTTTTCAAAGACTTGTTTCATGAAAACCATCGTACTCCATTCAGTTTTTAATGTTCTGTTGATTGGTGTTGTCGTTGATGGCGTATCTTTTACGAGTTGTTCATAATCAAACTATTTTCGTAAAAGCTTACCTGCTCCTGATATGGCCATATCAAATGCACCATGGCCATATCAAGTTCATTTCACTTTTATTTTTTCACCTGACAAATTTACACGCCTTATAGCTGGGATTACGCAAAAGTTTTGTATTTTAAGAAAAAAGAACTTAATTTTTTATGGAAATACCTGTTTTGACTACATTTTTTAATTATAAAAAAGATTATCAAGTGCCATATTTATTCATTTTATACCAAAATTATTTAATTTTAACACAACTGCGCTATCAAACTGAAAACAATCACGATTTGTAGAACATGGAACAAGGGTGGCCATATCATGTGCACATGTTCCTGATATGGCCACTAGGTAGAATTTTGGAATTTGGAACTTTTTGGACAATTAAAGCTATTTTTATGGGGAAAGAAAATTGTTTTAAGAAAGTCCATTAGACTGAGAACGAGTAAGAAAAAAGTGGTTTACATTTTTTTTTCAAAATGGCGGCTAGAAAAATTCTCAAACCTTAGCATGGCCATATCAGGGACACCTACCTTACTAGAATTGTATCCATTTTAATTTTTTGTTTTTCTGAGAAGTGGTACACAAGTTTTAATTTTAACGTTCATTCTCCATAAATTTATGGGTTTTGGGCGGAAAATTACATACAGCATATTTTTTTCAATTTATTCTTTGACTGTTTCTCTTTCAACGTTATCATGAACTTCGTTTTAGACCATGTGATATGTAACGATAATCTAAGAAAGATGGCCCTGATCCCTCCACCTGTGTCTTGGTCTTCCTTGATATCTATGTCCTCTTGGTCTAGGCCTATGTACGAGGGTGGATCGGAAAGTAAGGTACAATATTTTTTTTCTGCGTTGGTATTGCAGCTGGGATGTTGACATTTCACCTAGATATAGTTTGAAGTTTTCGCTACACACACAATTTGTTTTGCATGTGCAGCTCTAGCGAGAGAAGCGTGAACTACGCAACAAAGATGGCGCGCATGTTACTGTCATCAACTTTTGAAGAGCAACGCAGTGGTCTGCGATTTTTGTGGGCTACAGGACATAACCCGAGTGAAATTCACAGGGACATGTGTGGCGTGTACAGGGAAGACTGTGGTGCGATTTTTCGAAGATTCTCGATGGTGACTGGACTGATATACTCCGACTCGAATGATATTGTAAGAAAATGGAAAATGAAAGAAATAAGACATTTTCTGTATTTGCGCATTACTGAAACCTGTTAGAAATCTCTTTATTTATCCAATGACAGTGGTGTGCAAGGGTTGAACAAAACAGTAACCATACAAATCTAGCTTTCAGGTAGTAGCTCGCTGTAAAGCAGGTTTGAATAATTTCAAGGAAAAATTGTTCCGGGGCCGGGTATCGATCCCGGGACCCTTCGCTTAGCGCGCGAACGCTCTACCGACTGAGCTACCCCAGGAACTATACACGACACCGTCAACGTCCAATTGTGACGGTGTCGTGTATAGTTCCTGGGGTAGCTCAGTCGGAAGAGCGTTCGCGCGCTAAGCGAAGGGTCCCGGGATCGATACCCAGCTCCGGAACAATTTTTCCTTGAAATTATTCAAAACAGTAACCCTTCCTCCACTAACAACTCAAGCAGTGATAGCTCATCGGTGTCCTTCCATTTCCTGAACTTTACAATTTAATCCCACTAATACTCTCCACTTCACAGTAATTTTCTCTAATTTCACACAATCTCATTTCACTAAATAATAAGGCACAGATTTGAACCGCAAGTCTAGTGATGCCCAATAGAGGTAAATAGTCAATGCAACATTTTTTATGGTTTTCTGAAAAACGTGTATTTTCGTCTGTTTAGTTCCCTAGCAACCGATCTAACACAATCATAGGAACTCTATCCTGCTTTTGTTTTTTCAATTATACTATTCTCGGATTTGTTTTGAAAGAAGTGAAATAAAAAAGCATTCAAAGATATAGAACGGAGAGACTAAAGAGATTCGAACTCCAGCCAACCTCCGACGCAAGACCAACGCACAAACTATTGCATTGAAGTCAAGGACGTCGCTAAACCCGACAGTGAATCAATACCTGCTCATGGAATTACACCAAGACCACATCAGAACGGCTCAGAACTGCACGTTCAGGAACCTGACATAATAGATGGAGGAAAAAAATTCCAGAGAATAGCTGTGTTATGCTACAGACATTTAAAAGTAGACCTACAGTACGTTTGAGACAGAATCGAAAGCTACAATTATTTTGTTGTTGCATTTGCAAAATTAGCCTCCATATTTCTACAAAAACATTTCTAAAATTAATGTTTTTTTTTTTTAATCTTATTGTTTGTCTTACAATTCTGAAAGCCAATATAAAAATTGTGCTACAAAAATTTAAGGAACTTGACTTTAGCAATGAAATGTTATTAAGAGTAATCTCACTAGAGGTTTTGATTTATCTAGAGAAAATCAAAACTCGATTGGGATTTAACTGACTATTACACGATTAGAAGAAAGTATATAAAGATTAGAAGAAATAAAATACTCTAATACAATAAAATATTAGTTGACTCACTGAAATTCTATTTCACTAATGTTAGCTTCACCAAAACGTTTGAACGGAGCCGCCATTTTCAATTGACTATCTATGCTCTAAACAAATGACGATTGCAAAGCATGTTTTATAGCACCGTAAAGAATTTGCAGTTTGAAATGTTGGCAAACAGAGAAACAAATGGTACGAAGGTAATAAAAACACAAGAAAGTATATAAAGATTAGAAGAAATGAAGTACTCTAATACAATAAAATAGATATTAATTAACTTACTAAAATTATGTTTCACTAATGGTACTTTCACAAAAACGTTTGAACGGAGCCGCCATTTTTAGTCGACTGGCTATGCTGTAAACAAATGACGAACGCAAAGCATGTTTTATAGTACCATATAGTAATATGCGTTACAAGAGCGGTATGTTGAAGTTTTCATGTTCGAGGAAAAGATTGAAAAAGCGAAACGTAGTTGAGCTTTTTTAATTTCCGAGAACATGAAAACAAACATACCGCTCGTGTATCGTACATTATTTTGTGCGAAGATCGTTTATTACATACCTGAAAGACGAATTTCTAATTAGTTGCAATGAAATCTCCATCTTGGTTTCTGTTTAGCGACGGCAACTTCGGAAAACTAAAATATCTTTCTTGTACATTGTTGCTATAAAATGTTTTCTGTGTTTACTATACTCCAGCAGACCGTGATATACGTCTGTCTTTTTTCCCCCAGTCTATAAATGCGAACTTAAAACAAACGGTAAGGTTACGTAATGATTTATTTTTCATTTTAATATTTTAACAATATTATTTATATAACATATTGCAGTAATAACATCGGCATCTGGAATCTTGTTGATTTTTTCACGGCTTCCTTAATGTTACTTGTATCAGGAATGCAATAAGTTTCGTGGAGTAGTAGACTTTACTTAATTTTTGCAAATATTTAAAAACAATAAATAACATTGCAATTTAGGTGAAATTGCAGTGGTAAGTTTCCAATTTATAATTATTACTATGTTTAACGTCTCTAAAAATAATATGTTAAAAGCCTAAAGCAGTAAAATGAATGTCGCCCTTAAGCGGTAAGAAGAGGGAAATTATTATGTGTGTTACGTTGGGAATACTGTATGTGGTATTTCACACTTACCGCGTATTGGTTCTGTGCGGAAAACAAGCAAATACGCACGATCTCGCACAAAAGAATTTTCAGTTTGAAATGTTGGCAAACAAAGAAACAAATGCTAGGGTAGTGATACAAACAAACAAATGCTAGGGAAGCGATAAAATTGTGCGATATGCAGCCATGATTGGTTGAAAGACGTCCATTCGTACCGTTTAATTTGTCAAAAGTAGTATGACGTAGTAAAAGTGTAATAGTCTTTTTAAATGGCTGAGATGTATGTTTATCAATTTTAGTGACTTACTACATCCTTTTAAATTGTTAAAATTGCGTCCTATTTTTTTAAAACTACTCTCGAATTTAAGTTGTAGCAGCAATGATATTTTTACATATAAAATATTAAAACTGTGCATCAATAAGGAAAATACATTTCAAATTTCACCTTTCCTCTACACTTAAAACTGGAAAATTGCTTCATAAGAAATAAAAAAAAAAAGGAATCCGGGGTTCAAGATACGATTGAACCACAAATTTTACGTAAAACGTTACATCCACAAGTTGAACGTTGGCGATTCTTATTTTTGCGGGTGTTAAAATAGGAAAGGTAGAAAGAAAATTTTTACGTAGGTTATTTTACGACGTTTTATCAAAATCTTAGGTTATTTAGCATCTGAATGAGATGAAGGTGATACTGCCGGTGAAACGAGTCCGGGGTCCAGCACCGAAAGTTACCCAGCATTTGCTCGTATTGGGTTGAGGGAAAATCCCGGAAAAAATCTCAACCAGGTAACTTGCCCGGACCGGGAATCGAACCCGGGCCACCTGGTTTCGCGACCAGACGAGCAGACCGTTACTCCACAGAAGTGGACAGGTAGAAAGAAAGAAAGAAAGAAAGAAAGAAAGAAAGAAAGAAAGAAAGAAAGAAAGAAAGAAAGAAACAAACAAACAAACAAACAAACAAGTTAACTGTAGTAGAGGTTTTATTTTCGATTTTTCTGACCTCTTTGAACTCTCCTCTGCCTAGTCTTCCATTTTCCGTAGTTTTCTTGCTTTTGTGAGGCAGTTAATCACGGCATCGTAAAATAAATGCAAGATAAAATTTAATTAAATATTTTTTTGAGAATCAGTCTTTTTAATTTCCTAACAAATTTCACTTTTACGCGTTGTTAAACATCGTTGGATAATTCTAAAGAGTATTTATTCGTTATCATATGTAAAAGGTTCATGAGATATTAAATACACTCAGGGACAAAAAAAACCGGACACTTTAATATTTGCTGGTATTTTGCAAAACATTATCTTCTCATACAATATTATGGTAGCCATCTGTTGTTATGGAGACGTGTATACATTGTTGATTGTTTTTTGTTTTATAAACAAGCCATTACAACCAAATATTCCAATTCTGCTTTCGGAGTCTCAGCTATAACAATTTTGTCTCAATCATTTTGTGCTTCATTATCGTTATCATTCGTTATTTCTTTATTTTTACATTTTGTTGAGTTTAAGTGGGGTTGTAACATTTGTCTTAAAACAAGATGCGACCTGAAGATGTGGCTCGAGCTGTAGCCCTTTACGATGATGGACGCAGTGTACGTTACATTGCAAATGTTATGAATATGGCTAGAAGCACAACCCATGATGCCATAAAACGGTATAGAGAGACCCTAGAATATACCAGAAGACCAGGTTCGGGTCGTCCAAGAGCTACAAATCCAAATGAAGACAGGTATATGGTGTTGAGAGTTCTTAGGGAGCGCAACCTGCCAGCTACTAGTGTAGCCCAGCAATTTGTTAACATGCATGGACGCCCAATTTCGGCCAAAACAGTTAGAAGGAGGTTGAAAGCAAGTGGACTGATATCAAGTAGACCTGCAACTGGTCCCAGACTTCTCAGGATGCATCAAGTTGAACGACTGCGTTTTGCAAATATCACAGGGATTGGAAAAATGGACAGTGGAGCTGTGTTCTGTTCACCGATGAGTTCAATCTGTGCTCACCTGATGGACGTGAAAGAGTTTGGAGAAGGAGGGGAGAACGATTTTCACAGTGTTGCATTTCCGAAAATGTGCCGTATGGAGGTGGTGGAGTGATGGTTTGGGCAGGAGTGTGTACGGATGCTCGTACAGAGTTGGTTTTTGTTGAAAATGGAAGACTAACAGCTGATAGGTATATAAATGAATGTTTGGCTGATCATGTTGTGCCATTTGGCCAATTTGTAGGCGATAATTTTGTTTTAATGCATGATAATGCACGGCCGCATATTGCCCATGCGGTCGGAGATTATCTCCAAGAAGTGGGAATCCATGTTCTTCCATGGCCAGCAAGGAGTCCAGACATGAACCCAATTGAACACGTGTGGGGCATGCTGGGACGGCGTGTTAAGAATAGACGACCGAGACCAGAATCGTTACAAGAGCTGAAGCGAGCACTTGGCGATGAATGGGAACTTATTCCTCAAGAAGACATTGCTAACCAAATTCAGAGCATGCCAAGACGTATGGATGGAGTTATTCAAGCCAGAGGGGGTAATACCCGTTACTAAAAAGATTTTTTAATGTTTAAGGCACCATAAAATGAAAAAAAAACAGTTAGACCAAACGATGCCATAGTTATACGCCCTTTATAATTTTTTTGTAAATTTTCTCATCAGAGATTTTTTTTTTCAAATGTTGTCGTACAAGGTGCTAAATGAAACATTATTTTGTTTAAATGGGTTTTGTTTCATTTTGAAATAATTGGCAACAAAATACAAGCAAATATAGAAGTGTCCGGTTTTTTTTTTGTCCCTGAGTGTACTTTATATGACACGAGCTGCTTGTAAATTTAATTAATCTGCTTACTTTATATTGCATATGTTTGCATAGTATTGGCCCATGAATTGTATTTGCTATAAATTGAATAGTAATCTGTATAGCTCTATTGATAAATTGTTTGTGTCTGTAATTTGAAGTAGTTTGCATGATATGTGTTATCAATTTCTGTATATCACAACTGGTTGAATTGTTTATGCCTTAAATTTAATTAACTTACTTGTTTTGTATTATACATATATCACAACTGATGAACGATCGTTTGCGTTTGTAAATTTAATAATCTGATTGGCTATGTATTGTATACTTTTAGTAGAGCCATCGATGTAGCTCAGTCGGCAGACTCGCTGGGCTGCTGATCCGGAGCTGCGTTCGGGCTTGGGTTGGATCCCCCTTTGGTCTTTGGTTTCTTCCGAGGTTTTCCACAGCCGTGGGACTGAAGCTGGATGATCTACGGCGAGTCCTCGGCATCAACCCCTTTGATTTGATTACCCCCCCCCCTTTGATTTGATTACCTGGTTGGGTTTTTCCGAGGTTTTCCCCAACCAAAAGGCAAATTCCGGGTAATCTTTTGGCGAATCCTCGGACCTCACCTCATCTCACTACATCTCGCCAAAATATTGTAAAAAATTGCACAAAATTGTAAAAATTGTAGGAAATTACTAAATTGTAAAACTGTAAAAATTGTAATTGTAATATTGTAAAATTTTGACTTGTTCCACATCTTAAAGCTTCATTGCTCATGTAAGATCTATGGAATAAAATGAATGAATGAATGAATGAATGAATGAATGAATGAATGAATGAATGAATGAATGAATGAATGAATGAATGAATGAATTTGAAAATCATAGGTGATTTTGACATGGCCGCCATTTTGGCGGATTTCAAGATTTTTCGATAATTCCTTTTTTAGCGCGTACGCATACTCCTTGCCTTTGAAATGGCTATCATTCACTGCTCTAGTCAAATAGGCGCGAAACACTGAACAGACGAAATTCTGACACCGCGAGCGTTCAGGCGACCCCTGTCCCCATGTGTACCGAAATGTAAGACGTTTTACGTAAAAAAAAAAGGAGCCATATCAATAAAATTCTAGGAAAAACCTTGAATTTGTGAGCCTTCAAGTTACTACGTCTCTTCATGATAGCATTTTGTTATTGGTTGAGTTTGTTTTGGGACGCAATAGATTCGAAGGCTGTACCTACATCGTCATTCTGTATGCAGCAACAATCACACACCGGTACGAAATTCAATGTTATTGTTTTGATTTCCAGCGCCCAAGATATGAACCATATAAACAAAGATTAAAATACTAAATGCATTTGTTTCCTGACACAAGATGTTGTGTTAACTCGTGTCAGGCAGCAAAGGGGAAAAAATACGGCACGTGTCTATTGTCAAGAAAATTATTTACACTAGTTTATCTCAGCAGATATGAACTGATATAATATGCAACTGCGTAATATTCAAATACATGCTAAATAGTGATATTACAGTTACATTTACTGAGAATATGCATACATCTTTAGTTTATATCTATTACTACACAGAAAAACTGATTATTATTATTATTATTATTATTATTATTATTATTATTATTATTATTATTATTATTATTATTATTATTATTATTTAAACACTTTTAAAGTACCCGGAGGTTCATTACCGCCCTCACATAAACCCGCCATTGGTCCCTATCCTGAGCAAGATTAATCCAGTCTCTATCATCATATCCCACCTCCCTCAAATCCATTTTTATATTATCTTCCCATCTACGTCTCGGCCTCCCTAAAGGTGTTTTTCCCTCCGGCCTCCCAACTATACACTCTATATGCATTTCTGGATTCGCCCATACGTGCTACATTCCCTGCCCATCTCAAACGTCTGGATTTAATGTTCCTAATTATGTCAGGTGAAGAATACAATGCGTGCAGTTCTGCGTTGTGTAACTTTCTCCATTCTTCTGTAACTTCATCCCTCTTAGCCCCAAATATTTTTCTAAGCACCTTATTCTCAAACACCCTTAACCTCTGCTCTTCTCTCAAAGTGATAGTCTAAGTTTCACAACCATAAAGGACAACCGGTAATATAACTGTTTTATAAATTCTAACTTTCAGATTTTTTGACAACAGACTGGATGATAAAAGCTTCTCAACCGAATAATAACAGGCATTTCCCATATTTATTCTGCGTTTAATTTCCTCCCGAGTATCATTTATATTTGCTACTGTTGCTCCAAGATATTGGAATTTTTCCACCTCTTCAAAGGATAAATTTCCAATGAATCGCTTTTACGGCATTTTTTTTCGTCCTAACGACCTTAAAATTTAACTCAAATAAAGTCAATACTATGAAGTATTTTTAGGCTAAAAAAATTTTAATTTTGACATACATTGGTCATTCCTGTAGGTCCTTTCTCTTAATTGGCGTATAGAATTTTGACGAAATATTTGGGATTTCCTGAAATCCCTTGTCGGTTTATTTATTTATTTACTTATTTAGTTACTTACTTATTTATTTCCTTATTTATTTATTTATTCATTTCTTTATTTATTTCTTTCTTTAATTATTCATTTACTTATTTATTTATTTATTTATTCATTTATTTATTTATACATTTATTTATTTATTCATTTATTCATTTACTTATTTATTCATTCTTTTATTTACTCATTTATTTATTTATTTATTCATTAATTTATTCATTTATTTATTTGCTTATTTATTTATTTATTCATTTATTTACTCATTAATTTATTCATTTATCTATCTATCTATTTATTTATTTATGCTTTTATTTATTTATTGCTTTATTTATTTATTTATTTATTCATTCATGTATTCATTTATTTATTCACTTATTTATTCCGTTATTTATTTATTTATTTATTCATTCATTCATTTATTTACTTATTTATTTATTTATTTATTTATTTATTCATTCATTCATTTATTCATTCATTTATTTATTCATGTATTTATTCCTTTATTTATTCATCCATTCATTTATTCATTCATTCATCTACTCATCCATTTATTTATTTATTTAATTTGCACGATCGTGTTTTTTTGTTATATTTACAACTATTGTTGTCAGGCCTTGAAAGTTACAATTCCCACACAGAAACTTGTTGCTAGGGAAACCATGCTTAATAACATAAAACTATACTGAAATAGACGCATTACAGTGCACTTATTGTTACTTAGTTACCATTACAGTGCAGTTTTGCGAAGGCTTTGGAATAATATTTCTCTAAATTTTCAATACAAAATATATTGTATTTGCAATTTTAAAAATATGATCGTGCAAAAAATATATATTACTTGTTACTTGTTGTGCTTTCGTGAAATGGATCTTTGCTCCAACATTCGTGAAGTATGGCTTTTACGAAGTTCGTCATCATATGACGAAGAACAAGAGGGTAATTTGTGTTCTGTCAGAAATCTTCAGACTGTTACATCATCTATTGGCTTGGCTTGTAATCCTCATCGAATCGGTGCCCTATCCGTGGTGTTATACTGTCTGTTGTGCTAATCTGTGAACAGCAATTACTCCGATCGCTGTGCGGAGCCCAAGAGTCTGGCAAGTCTTGCAGGGAGGGACAAATTAAAAAGCGAGCCCAGTACAAGAGGGATGGATCCCTAATTTGCGTGCAGCAGGTGTTACATTTTTTTTTTGTACGAAAAGATCAACATTCATGCAAAGCGGCGCACCCCCTCCTCTTCCAAAATATAAATGGTCAGAGCGCGTGATCGCTGCGCAGCTGTCTGTCAACAGGATGTATCATGGGGGATCGTAATGAAAGGGGTTGAGATATGAATTACTGCACTATCAACTCTTAATACGCGGACACACATCCGTGGGACTCCCACGCTCTTTACAGGTTTGTTTATATTCATTCGCACATGTCGGCCGTAATTGCCCCATGGTCTGAATTGTACCAATTTTTATTGAGTCTTCTCATTTACAGCAGAATGCATGGGACGTATTCCTTCCTGAGGAAGCGAGTTGGCGATGGGCTACTGAAAGGAAGAGCCAGAATATAAACCCTGGCAATGTCGAACCCTGAAACGAGCGGTCCGTGTTCATATCCTAGTAGAGACAAGTTATCTGCTCAAAGTTTTTTTCCGAGTTCTTCCCTCAACCATTTGAAGTAGAATTGCTGGGTTACTTTCGGCATCGGACTCATTTCGTCGTCATAATACCATACTCATCGGTCTACTGCAGCCGTGGCGAAAATGTGACTCACGAGCACATTCTGGCTCGCAATGATAGCTGTGCATTTCTCTTGCTTCCTACCTCCCCCAACCCCCTACCCTCTCACACTCAATGGAGTCAAACTCCGTTCCATTTGTATTTGTCTCTGACCTGCGAGTGGCGTATCGTCGCAATGTTTCTCACGAAACCATGTACCTCTACAAAAACGAAAGTTTCAAGTAGGATGGGAGGACGCATTTTTTTTTTTTGCTGCCAATATGATGAGAATATTAAATGTATGATTTGTTCTCAAGTATTACGAGGAAAACTGTTGTATAACATAAAACGGCATTATACTACATGTTACTGAGGAAACATTAAAATGTTAAGTATTATTATTATTATTATTATTATTATTATTATTATACTAGCCGTACCCGTGCGCTCCGCTGCACCTGTTGGAAATAAATATAAAGTAATTACATAATTAAAATAGGACGTTTGATCCAGGGAACAACTTTTACAACAGCGCAAGATAATCTGATTCGCTCATTACCCAATTTTTTTGCATTGCATTTATTGCATATATATTTTATATATTTTAACACGATTCAATTGAGCAAAGTTAAAATTTGAATTATAAAATAATGGATTGCTAAGCTTACGTACTATTACTGCATACTAAATCAATACACTCTCGTTGTTCGTTAATTCTCTGAGATTAAAATGAGTGTACATAAATATTATTTTAAGAAATACAGAAAACGAATGTACAAAATAGCCTATCAAATTTTCTGTGCATAAGAAGCTATTTTAATCTTACCTGTCCTCGATTTACTCAGACGTTACTGTAATAACATTATAGCATTATGTCCATCTAGAGAAACTACACTTTTCAATGGTGAAATAATAATTAATTATACAAATCGGTTAATTTAGCTTCTGATATTACTTCATACAAACACAGAAACATTCTCTGTAAGCTATGTTTAATAGCTTTCGATTGTTGATGTCCAAGGCCCCTGTTTCGATTGTTGTTGTCCATGGCCCCTTATAGACGAAGTCATTTGTTCTTAATTCATTGCACCATCTTAGATGGCGTTATTTTAATTTTAAAACTCATTTATCTCATTAAATATCAGTCCTATCAAAATTTTGTAAAGAATAAAACTTATCGGAAATCATGTTTAAAGAAACTTTTGTTGTGTAACATTTTTCACAAAAATCAATAATAAGCGAGATATTTCGATTTATTTAATTCAGGCCCCCTTATAACCCCCCTTTCAAATAAAGTATTTTGAATGCCATATAGCCTAAAATCTAAGCTACAACAAACTTAATTTATATTCCAATTTTCATATAAATCGGTTCAGCCATTATCGCGTGAAAAGGTAACAAACATACAGACAGACATACAAACAAAAATTTCAAGAATGCGATTTTCGGTTTCAGGGTGGTTAATTATATATGTTAGGACCAATTATTTTTGGAAAATCGAAAATTACCAGAAAAATTTCGGCTACAGATTTATTATTAGTATAGATTATAAGTTCTTAGTTACCGAAAGAAAAACAGAGAAAGTAAACGTTCGGATTCGAAATGAGGCAATGTAATACTTGGACGGTTTCAAATAAATATAGATCTAATCGGGATGTACTATAAGCAGTAACATGAGCTGCTGCCTGGAAGTCAAAAGGAGGACAGCAAAGGCAAAAAAAGCTTTTAATAGAAAGAGGAGTATCTTCTGCGGACCTCTGGAGAAAGAACTAAGGAAGAGACTAGTGTAGTACTTTGTATGGAGTGTGGCATTGTTTGGGGCAGAAACATGGACATTACGACGAAGTGAAGAGAAACGACTAGATGCATTTGAAATGTGGATATGGAGAAGAATGGAGTTTGTGAAATGGACAGACAGAATAAGAAATGAAGAAAAGAGTGGGTGAAGAAAGAATGGTGCTGAAACTGATCAGAAAGAGGAAAAGGATTAGCTGGGTCACTGGTTGAGAAGAAACTGCCTACTGAAGGATGTAGTGGAAGGAATGGTGAACGGGAGAAGAGTTCGTGGCAGAAGAAGATATCAGATGATAGACGACATTAAGATATATGGATCATATGAGGAGACTTGAGGAAGAAAGATAATAATAATAATAATAATAATAATAATAATAATAATAATAATAATGATTTATTTTAGCTGGCAGAGTTAAGGCCGTAAGGCCTTCTCTTCCACTCAACCAGTAAAAAGTATATATATATATATGAACTTACAAAGAATCCAACAATTTGATTTAGATAAGAGCTACATGTATACAAGAGTTATTTACGAATTAAACAACAAAATACTATGAACTATTAATCAAACATTGAAATACAAACAATGTAGCAGAATTAAGCTAAAATACATAGAATGTTAATATATTTCAAATAATGTTAGATAATAGAAAGAGATTATTATGAGACAATTTTGAAAACACAGCATTATCAGGATACACGTCTAACGGAAGGAGTATTGTATTGTATTGTATTGTATTGTATTGTATTTATTAACATTCCATGGTATTCATACATTGCTTACAGCTAGAATATGGAACAAGTCAAAAAACTTAATGCTATTATAAAGTCTTAATTTATAGTCACAGTTTAGATGAAATATATACAGACAAGATTTACAATATAGTCTACTAGTACAACACATAGTTTTAGTATCAATTTCATGAAGTGTTATTGAATGTCATGAATTCACCTACAGAATAGAAGGTTTGAGAAATAAGGTACTTCTTTAATTTGGCCCTAAATAATTTTATGTTTTGACTTTCATTTTTTATATCGATAGGGAGGCTATTAAAAATTTTTATTGCCATATAACGCACTCCTTTTTGATAGCACGACAGACTTGCCGATGGAGTATGAAAGTCTTTTATGACGTGTATTTATGCTATGAACTGTTGAATTAGTTACAAAGTTTTCACGATTACATACGAGGAAGATTATTAATGAAAAGATATACTGACAAGCCATGGGCATTATTTGTAGTTTTTTGAAAATAATCCTACACGATTCCCTAGATTTGGCACCTACTATTATTCTAATTACCCTTTTTGTAATAGAAATATACTGTTACTATCTGTGGAATTTCCCCAGAATATTATTCCAAAACTCATTACCGAGTGGAAGTATGCAAAGTATATTGTTTTTAAGGTATTGATATTTACTATCTTTTGCATAGATCTAATAGCAAAACAAGCTGAATTTAGTGTGGGGGTAATTTCTTTAATATGATTTTTCCAATTTAACACATTATCGATTTTTAAGCCAAGAAATTTGGTTGTTGTTGTTTCTAATAGGGATCTATTGTTAATTATTGCGCTAGAAATTTGAAATGTAGACAGTGATAGTCTAAGTCAGTATGATTGGAGTGAAATGCTAAGAAGGTTATCTTTTAAGGTGTTTTTAAAAATGTTTATTGTCTTGCAGGAATATCGGAATTATTGGAAAATGCTAGGTTTGCAGTGAAATGCATGTCGTTGAGGAGAACATTATGAATGAATATAGGCTAGTAATAGTAATAATAATAAATTATTATCTTGATTATGATGGAGAAGCTGGATTATAGTTAATTTTAACACAGTAAAATGCCACCTAAAGAGATTTACACCTTCAGAGTCTATAACGTAATATCCACATCCTTCATGAAAATGTTGTGACAGGAATATTAATCTTCCTCCATTTAGCGAGCATCTGCACTCACTCCAGTGTGAAATACGTCTCGAGCATCTACTATCCATGCCATGCAAGTAGGTGTAAACATCCCGGACAGCCTCCTAAGTAATTTTGTTTCTTATAGTATGCAAAACAAAGAGCTATCATTTTCTGGTTCATAATTCTGTCCGCTACATCTTTTTTGCTGCTATGTGCTACGGTTAGAGTGACATAATAATCCGGCAAGGTCGTATGAGAATTTTAAATTGTCTTCTTTTACGACATAAAACGTTCTGTGATCACGACCTTAGTCATGGTCGGGGAGCAAAATGAGTCATATCCTATTGCCTGCATAGTCTCATGACGCAGAGGTGCGGAGAGTGACGATTCTTCTCCGAAATTTTAATTTAATTTTATTTTTTGTAATCTTCGTATATTGTGATACTCAAGTGAAACTGAGAAGAGTACGTCAAGGATGCCCTTTATTTTATTTATTTAAAATTTTATTTTATTTATTTATTTAAGCTGGTACAGATAAGGCCATCAGGCCTTCTCTTCCCCTCTACCATGGGATTACAACTACAATATTAAGAATACAATTACAATTATAATTACACTAAGGACTGGAATTTTATGTAATTACATATTACATTCCTTTCATTCTAACCGTGTATAAATAAAAAAATCTTTGCGAATCTTGTAATTACCATTAATATATTACAATTTTATATTACATATTTTTACATATTTACCCCACATTACATATTATGGCTTGGTATTACATAAATCTATATATTTAGGGATTTTATTAATTTCTATTTGTCTATTTCAATTTTTTGTCTATTATTATTATTATTATTATTATTATTATTATTATTATTATTATTACAACTATTTCTTACCAATGTTTATTATTGTCACACTGACATTACTTATCCAACTTTCATTATTCACTTTCATGTTGTTTTATGGTCTAGATATTAATGTAATAACTATGTAAGCAATTGTATTCAATTAGAATTAGAGTCTGGCTGGGCGGAAGAGAAGGCCTACTAGCCTTAGCTCTGCCAGATTAAATAAATAAATTATTATTATTATTTCTATTTGTCATTCACTGTCTCTTCTGTTTAGAATCATGCATACTTCTACTCCGAATTATCTGTTATCGCGCTTTCAATTTCTTACAACTCTTCGAAACCGGCATCAAGCACTTCTTTCTATCCCTCATCATAGAACGTCTTTATACCCATCTTCCTATACTTATTTACTTACTGGCTTTTAAGGAACCCGGAGGTTCATTGCCGCCCTCACATAAGCCCGTCATTGGTCCCCATCCTGAGCAAGATTAATCCATTCTCTACCATCATATCCCACCTCCCTCAAATCCATTTTAATATTATCTTCCCATCTACGTCTCGGCCTCCCTAAAGGTCTTTTTCTCTCCGGCCTCCCAACTAACACTCTATATCCATTTCTGGATTCGCCCATACGTGCTGCATGCCCTGCCCATCTCAACTTATTTAAAGGGTTCGTAACACGCTGTTTTTTACGGTGATGGGTTGTTAGCCCTTCGCCCAACCCCCAAGCTGGAGGACCACCCCTCATCGGCTGTCCGCGACTGCTTATTCAATATATTCGCAGCTACCCTCCATATCTGGAGGCCGTCTCCTCGATCCGCAACCTGAGGACGCGCCATGCCGTGGTGATAGGGACCCACAATACAAGGACTCATCTTCCGATACTGTAGAAATACCTCGCCTCTGGAATTCGTTACCTAATGACGTCAGGGACTGCCGGATTTTATCACAATTCAAAATTAAATTGGAAAATTTTGTCTTAGTTAATGTTTTTTAGATATTGCTAGAAGAATTTATTTGTGTTTTTTTTTTCTTTTTTAATCTAGATTGAAACTGCAAGTTTCTTGTTTATGTTAGTTAATTAGTTAGTATACAATTAATTATGATACTTAATAACTCATTAAAAGTTTGTGTGACTGCAACCTGTGTATATTTTTGTGTGGCTTCACTTTGTTTATAGTGTTTTCTCTCTCTCTCTCTCTCTCTCTCTCTCTCTCTCTCTCTCTCTCTCTTATTTCTTGTGTAGCTTTATTTTGTATATAGTGTATTTTTTTCTGTTTATTGCTATTATTGTATTTGTATTCCTGGTGTTGTAGAAGAGAAGGCCTGATGGCCTTAACTACACCAGAACAAATAAATAAATAATAAATAAATAACAAAAGGAGAAAAAAACTTCTGCAGGGGAAGTTTACCATTTTTGAAATACACACATTTTAAAAAGCCTTTTCACCTACCCAAGAAGGGATATATTTCGGGACGAAACATAACGTCCTTGGTTCCAGGAAGTAGTAGAGGCACTCATCAAATACCACCCACTGTAAATATGAGTGAACAAAAGGTAACCTCTCTCATACAACTACCTTGTATTGTAAAAATCACTCAGAAAGCAGCGTTGCCTTCATGCGGTGGAGTGGGACGAGGACGACATGATTTGCCTCGAACTATAATTGTTCTGCACACGTCTTAACAAGCCGTTCCCATGCAATTTGCAACCTTACCCACCCTCTTCCTAATCCTTCCAGGGCAAACCCGTGTCAAGTCTGGCATGAGCCGCAATAAAGTACCCGAATTTTGAAAAGAAGCTGGAGTAAAGGAACAAACTGGAAAGTTGTTGAAAGATTAAAATAAATAGCTTTTCAGGTTATTGCTTTACCTCTTTACTTTACCTATACGGAAATGGGATTTTCCGAGGAATTAGGAACTATGGTTCTCGGCTGGAATAATTCTACCCTTCTGAATGAGACAGGAATGTCACTTTTAAACAACAGTTTGTAAATGCCTATAGTTTGAGGTTTTAGTAGGTATTTTGTTTCTTACAGGGAGCAGCTAAAATGCATGTGTCCCACATCTCTTATTTTCTCCAAATCCAGTAAAGCGTTGCGTCATTCATTTCACTCAGTTCTCTAGTTTTAGTACTTACAGTATAAAGTGCAAGTGAGTTTATCTACTGCTTTTAACCAACTAAAATGGCCCCTGTATCTTCAACCCTAACGACAAAACTAAAATCGTGGATTGCGATGAAAGCTTCTTTCACTACAGATGGAAAAATAGTAATGTGTCAAGTGTGCGGTAAAAAAGTCGGGTGCTCTATGAAATCACAACTGGAGAGTCTTATCTACCCTATACCTAATAGATATTGATATTAAATATTTTCATGATTTTACGTATTTTGGTACATATTCAGCTTATTTTTTTTACATAAATATGTACATATTTCACATCTTGATATTACATAAAAATTCGGTCCCTATTTATCACCTACCCTGTCCAACGTCTGCTTCGAGGATTTAGTGAAGAACTGTTATCAGAACACGGGAGAAGTGATAGTAGGAGGAAGAAGAATAAAGTGCATAAGATTTGCTGATGATACGATACGGCATTGTTAGCAGAAAAGGAGACGATACTAAAGGATATGCTACTGGAGCTAAATGACAGCTGTGAGCGGTATGAGACGAAGATAAATGCAAATAAGACGAAGACCATGGTCATAGGAAGAAAAGTAAGGAAGGTAAACTTACGAATTCTAAATGAGGCAGTAGTGCAAGTGGACAGCTTCAAATACTTGGGATGTACTATAAGCAGTAACATGAGCTGCTGCCAAGAAGTCAAAAGGAGAATAGCAATGGCAAAGGAAGCTTTTAATAGAGAAATGAGCATCTTATGCGGACCTCTGAAAAAAGAACTAAGGAAGGGACTAGTGAAGTGCTTTGAGTGTAGTGTGGCATTGTATGGGGCAGAAAAATGGATATTACGATGAAGTGAAGTGACTAGAAACATTCGAGATGTGGATAAGGAGAAGAATGGAGCGTGTGAAATGGACAGCCAGAATAAGAAATGAAGCTGTGTTGGAAAGAGTGGGTGAAGAAAGAATGATGCTGAAACTGATCAGAAGGAGAAAAAGGAATTGGTTGGGTCAATGGTTGAGAAGAAACTGTCTCCTGAAGGATGTACTGGAAGGAATGGTGAACGGGAGAAGAGTTCGTGGCAGAAGAAGATGTCAGATGATAGACTACTTTAAGATATATGGATCATATGAGGACACAAAGAGGAAGGTAGAAAATAGGAAAGATTGGAAAATGCTATTATTATTATTATTATTATTATTATTATTATTATTATTATTATTATTATTATTATTAGCAGAAGAGGAAATGATACTAAGGGATATGCTACTGGAGCTAAATGACAGCTGTGAGCAGTATGGGATGAAGATAAATGCAAACAAGATGAAAACAATGATCATAGGAAGAAAAGTAAAGAAGGTAAACTTGTGAATTCTAAATGAGGCAGTAGAGCCTTAAAAAATCACATTCTAGTTCGTGGAATTGCTTGTTGAATACATGTCAGGTTGCGCAACTTCACCTTAACCCATGACATATAGTAAATATTGTAACTATGCTGTTGTAAAATTGAAAATTAATATGTAATGTATTTATTATTATTATTATTATTATTATTATTATTATTATTATTATTATTGTCAGTTATCAATATCATCATTGCTATCTCTGTTTTCTTTCTTTTTGTTGTATTAGCTCGATGAGAGCACTACAATGTACTTTTAACTCTGTTGACCCTCTATAGGGCTTTAGCTTAATTTGTGTAATTTTCTCAGTGTTTGTATTTCTTTTTTGTATTTATATATGCTATCTGGTAGGATGGAAGAGAAGGCCTTATGGCCTTAATCCTGTCAGATTAAATAAATTATTGTTATTATTATTATTATTATTATTATTATTATTATTATTATTATTATTATTATTATTAGAGCAAGTGGACAGCTTCAAATACTTGGGGTGTACTGTAAGCAGTAACATGAGCTGCTGCCAGGAAGTCAAAAGGAGGATAGCAATGACAAAGGAAACTTTTAATAGAAAAAGGAGTATCTTTTGCGGACCTAAGGAAGAGACTAGTGAAGTACTTTACTGTATGTGTAGTGTGGCACTGTATGGAGCAGAAACATGGACATTACGACGAAGTGAAGAGACTAGAAGCATTAGAAATGTGGATATGGAGAAGAATGAAGCGTGTGAAATGGACAGACAGAATAAGAAACGAAGTTGTGTTGGAAAGAGTGGGTGAAGAAAGAATGATGCTGAAACTGATCAGGAAGAGGAAAAGGAATTGGTTGGGTCAGTGACTGAGAAGAAACTGCCTACTGAAGGATGCACTGGAAGAAAAGGTGAACGTAAAATTGCTGTTTTACGAAACGTGATTAGGGGCGACAAGAGGCGATGTTAATTGCGCAGCCCGCTGTTGACAGACGAAGGCATCAAATCTATTTGCGCCGAGAAGCGAAGAAAAGTTAGTTTCTTGGCGAGTTTTACAGTTTTTTGTGACGTTACGTGATCCGCCGGGCATGGCGCTTCTGTCTTGCATTTGGCAGGTAATTAAACGGAGAGGAAGTATTTCAGCGAGCGCGCCGATTGCAGCGCCGTATTGAGGATTGCCGGCCTTCCAGGGTGAACAGGAAGGAAACACCATTTAATTCCTATTCTGTGTCAGACTTACAACGAACCTGCTTTCTTCTGATAAAATATCACTGAAAATTAATTTATTGGTCATGCACCACCATTGGCATTAATGTTATTTCTTTATTATTATTATTACTATTATTATTATTATTATTATTATTATTATTATTATTATTATTATTATTATTATTATTATACCAGAAATGCATGTAGGCTACGTAGAGTGTTAGTTGAGAGACCAGAGGGAAAAAAACTTTGGAAAGGCCGAGGCATAGGTGAAAGAATAATTTTAAGTCGATTTGAGGGAGGTGGGATATGACGGTAAGGTCTGGATTAATCTTGCTCAGGATAAATGGCGGGCTTATGTGAGGGCGACAATGAACTTCCGGGTTCTCTAAAAGCCATTTGTAAAGAAGGTGTGTATGTATGTATGTATGTATGTATGTATGTATGTATGTATGTATGTATGTATGTATGTATGTATCTACAGTATGTATGTGTGTATACAGTATGTATGTATATACAGTATGTATGTACTGTATGTGTATGTATGTATGTGTGTATATACAGTATGTATGTATGTATGTATGTATGTATGTATGTATGTATGTATGTATGTATCTACAGTATGTATGTGTGTATACAGTATGTATGTATGTATGTATGTATGTATGTATGTATGTATGTATGTATGTATGTATGTATGTATCTACAGTATGTATGTGTGTATACAGTATGTATGTATATACAGTATGTATGTACTGTATGTGTATGTATGTATGTGTGTATATACAGTATGTATGTATGTATGTATGTATGTATGTATCTACAGTATGTATGTGTGTATACAGTATGTATGTATGTATGTATGTATGTATGTATGTATGTATGTATGTATGTATGTATGTATCTACAGTATGTATGTGTGTATACAGTATGTATGTATGTATGTATGTATGTATGTATCTACAGTATGTATGTGTGTATACAGTATGTATGTATATACAGTATGTATGTACTGTATGTGTATGTATGTATGTGTGTATATACAGTATGTATGTATGTATGTATCTACAGTATGTATGTGTGTATACAGTATGTATGTATGTATATACAGTATGTATGTACTATATGTGTATCTATGTATGTGTGTATATACAGTATGTATGTATGTATCTACAGTATGTATGTGTGTATACAGTATGTATGTATGTATGTATGTATGTATATACAGTATGTATGTACTGTATGTGTATGTATGTATGTGTGTATATACAGTATGTATGTATGTATGTATGTATGTATGTATGTATGTACGTATGTACTGTATGTGTATATATGTATGTATGTGCGTATGTATGTACTGTATGTGTATGTATGTATGTGCGTATGTTATGTACTGTATGTGTATGTATGTATGTGTGTATATACAGTATGTATGTATGTATGTATGTACGTATGTACTGTATGTGTATATATGTATGTATGTGCGTATGTATGTACTGTATGTGTATGTATGTATGTATGTATGTATGTGCTGTATGTGTATGTATGTATGTATGTATGAAAATCCCGGAAAAAACTTCAATCAGTTAACTTGCCGCGACCGGGATTCGAACCCCAGCCACCTGGTTTCGCGGTCAGACGCGCTAACCGTTACTCCACAGGTGTGGACAATAGGCCCAATAATAATAATAATAATAATAATAATAATAATAATAAATTTCAGACACTAAATACGTATATCCCTGGAATCCTGTCTGTACTAACGTCAAGAAAATAATAATTCTACCCGTCCTCTTTAAAGCATATCTAAGATTACATTCCGCCTACATGGAGTTACAGTTTCTCTCGGCCCCAACAAGAATCTCATCAAAAAGAAAATAAGCATTAAATTCATAAAGGAAAAACAATGCACAAAAAGCGACTGGAATTCAAACCCGTGCCTTCTATGAACCGTTGGAAGAGCGCCTTAAATTCTTCAAGCTCACCCCAGAAGCATTCCACAGTCCTTCATAAAAATTGGCACAGATGTCACGCCTATCAGTCTGTGGAAAGTCTGGAAACGAAACATGCAATTCATTGTCTAACAACTAAGACTAAAATCCAACATCGAGCAGCGGTTTCTTATTGTTATCACCGTGGCATCTTAAATGGACCACTGAGCCACTTGCAAACCGTAACAGAACCCGTACGCACCGTCCTGCAAGTTACTCTGATATGAGCTATTCTAAATATTCAATTTTCAGCATTCTTTCACCTACTACGCATTCATAAATAATCAGTATCACTGCAGTGTTAAAAGAGAAACATTAGCAAAACGTTTCTTTTTACATAGGGACATTCTGAGACGGTACAAAATCAATATAAGAGCTTTCAACAGTAACCATGGCGACACGTTGCTAGGTTAGGATGTTGTCAGCCTTTAACGACAAACACATAGCCATAAATTAAGCACTGCTGGGAAATTTTACGTTTAATGCGGTAGAAAAAAAGGGGCAGGAGATCATATTCTTATTCCACGCAGCCTAATCGCTTTATCTCCAGACTATGAAATTGGTACTTAGTCGAAACGATTAACAAATAAATATGACGCCAATGAGTTGTTTGAAATTATAATGAATAATATAGTTATAAAAACGAATTTCTCCCAAAATCGATATTATTTACCATATGCTGTACTTTGACACTCCTTTTCTCGATTTTTCAACTTTCAACATTTTGTAACATTCAAAATGCTCTAGTGAATGCAGTTTTTCTCCAATCTCAGTGAAGTAAACTGCCACTGAAAGTAAAATCACCATGTGTTGAAGATGTGATGTTTTAAAAAATTGAAAAATAAACAACAAAGTTTAAATATTTTTTTCTCAAAAAGTAATGGAAAAAAATAAGAGAAACGTGTCATATTTTACATACAGGGTGATTCTCGAGGAAAGGTAAAAAATTTAGGATACGATATCTTAGGCCATTTTGAGTGAAAAATGTTCATATGCACATAGGTCCGTTTTCGGACGATGGCGGAGCTAGATGCACTTTTTTGGTAAAACGTTTCGCCCCAATGTGAATCAGACGTTACCATACGCTGCTGACGTGAGACAAGGTCACCGATGAATGACGTAACATTGGAATCTGCATTGTGAGCGATGTAGATAAGAGAAGAGAAACAAACCGGGTGGTGGGGTATTACGAATGTCACAACAAATACGCTATCACTTATCGGTTCACAGCAGTTCAGTCAGCTACCTACAGTACAGTAGTTATACAGGTACAGTTATCGGAAATGTTAAGTTGTGTTTTTCAAGATGCCTTATAATTTTTCGACTACAGAATACGCCGATATTGTGTATGTTTATGGTTTGTGCGATAGAAGTTCCTTGCGTGCCGTCGCTGAATATGAACGACGCTTTCTGAACAGAAGGGTACCATATTGAAGAGTATTCACTGTGTATGGGGTTGGATGAAAGACTTGGTATAGCAAAGGAAAAAACTCAAACCCCGTGCCACTTAATCGATATATAGTTGATCACAAATATTCGAAAATCTCAAGTTCAGTACCACATTGGGTAGTAAGAATAAAGCTTAAGTACTTCCTCAAGGTTTATACTTTTGAGTATGAGCACTTCCTGTGATTATGTACTCGTAACCACTAGAACATACTCATTTTCCATAAGAATAAAGACTTTCTACCTAACGCGAATATATACTCAACAGCCTTCTTGATCGTTTAAAAGTTAGTATATATACATGTTACCATCCTCTTTGACCACATTGCACCGTGATGCTCAGTTTTTTATAGACTGTCACATGCTATCTGCATGTTGTAGTGGTTTATGTTTTGCTTTTTGTAAATTTCAATAATGGATAAATAAATAAATAAAATAAATAATAAAATTAATTAAATTAATTAATTAAATAAATAGATATATAAATAAATTAAATAAATAAATTAATTAAATAAATAAGTATATAAGTAATCAAACAAATTAATTAAATAATTAATAATTATTTGCCATGTACACCAATGTATATGCGGAGAGACTGTGGATTCCTTTGGACATCATGCCTTAAGCTGTGCCAGAAGTAAAGGCCGCCTTCCTAGGCATTCTGCTATTAATAACATCATTAGTAGATCTTTAACCTCCTGTGACATTCCAACTCTTCTTGAACCATCTGGTATTAGCCGGTCGGATGGTAAACGACCTGACGGCTTGACATTAATTCCTTGGTCCAAAGGTAAATCACTCATCTGGGATTTTACATGTGTAGATACATTAGCCCTTTCCCATTTAAAATCTTCTGTCAATTGTGCCGGATCTGCTGCTGAATCCGCTTATCATGCTAAACGACGCAAATATGAACATTTAACATCAAATTACATCTTCGTCGCTTTTGCAGTTGAGACCTTTGGTCCGTGGTGTAGAGACGCTAAAGATCTACTCACCCAAATTGGTACACGCCTACTGTCCCGTACCGGCGATCCTAGATGTATCAATTTCCTTCGTCAACGCATTGGAATAGCGGTTCAGCGAGGGAATGCTGCCTCCATCCTGGGATCATTTCCTAACTCTATTTCGTTAGAAGAGATCTTTCTCATTTAATGTGTAGCGTACCTGCTTGAGCACGGGTAGAAAGTTCGCAAGAACAAAATAAAAAAATAAAAAAATAAAGAAAATGAATAAAATAGATAAATTAAATTAACTAAATAAATAAAATAAATGAAGTAAATAAATAAGTACATACATTAAATAAATGAGAAAATTAAATAAATGATGAGATAAATAAATAAATACATAAATAAATAAATAAATAAAATAAATGAATAAATAAATAAGTAAATAAATATGAAAGAGAGAGTGAATCAGATAAGTGACGTTAATAAAGCAGGAAACAAGAAAATACTACTGGGAAATAGTCATTACGGGATGTTGGATAGAGTTTACAATCCATTTCTAGAATTCCAGTTATGCTAATTGTATTTTTTATTATGGAGCAGTTACAAATAATTTTGAAGTTACAAGTAATTGCATTTTGCAATTCAAATTTTACAAAATAAACTGTAATTGTTGATTATATTTAGCAATACAGTCTAACCTTATAATTTGATAGTCATTCATAATTTTATAGGTTATGTTTTTTATGAATAACAAATACGTGTTTAACCAATTTCACATTCACTTTTGTGAAGCGTTAAAGGCTTCTGAAGTTCACGTGTTTTTCTATATTTTTCCATGAGGCACTACATCGTTCATAAATTCTGCCATTTCTTTCTAATTTAACACAAATCAACAAATACTCAGAATTGAGCCTGCTACAAACCATACTCAGATTAACATGAGAACGAACTTATAAATATGAGAATATACTAGCTTTTATTCTTATCAAGCATGAGTATATATTCTGTACAAGATGGACGCTTGAGTATATTCTACTATGCTTCCATGTTATGAGTATGTAATCAAAAATGAGTAGGTACTCAATTGTTTTTTATTCTTACTAACAAGAGTATTTACTAAAAAAAAGTGCAGTAGGCCTATATATTATATACTCATGTTTATTCTTACCACGGAATATCATAGCAATTACAAAAATTGAAGCGCGAAGCACAAAATGTGAAAATCAAGCACGTAGAGTTAAATGAAACTGTATAGCAGAGGGAAGTTGAAGAAAGGTGACATATTAGTTTAAAACCTGCCGTTAATTAGACATGTAGAAGAATAGTCACGCTATAGTATCATAACATAACACGCTTTTCCCTTTCTTTTCAGAACAGCAAGAAGAAAAAGTAAGACATTGCATAAAAGACATTGAGGACAATACACATGTCATGTTATTGGGCAGATCTTCATTTCGAAACGTATGCAAACCCTTGCGATTTCTAAACAATAGAGCAGTACACTTTTATTCTCCGCTGTTAATTAGAAAACATGGGGTTTAGCGGCTTTTTTAATTTGAACTTTCCAAGTCTGTTATTTAAGATCTGCAAGGAAAAGTGTCTGGTTGGTTTTGCGCTTCATCAGTCATTTGTTACACGATGGAGCGAAGCTTTGACCCAGATTCTGGGATTCGCGCACAAAAGAAACGAATTCGTCCGTCGCCTGATCGCTATACTAGCGTTCAATGCATGACCGTGAACCGATGGCAGAACTTTCGATGGTATAATTTTACTGAGCTTTCATACGTCTGTGTGGCAGTTTCCATAACGACGGACAGAAATCTGAAATTCCAAATGGAAAAGAAATGACATGAAATGTCAATAACATAAGACACATATTATGTGGCGTGAAATTAAATTAAATTATGGTTCCTTTAAGGACGGTTGGATGATTGTCCACCTCTGCTTCGGCATATGGACGTGAGGCCAGCAGCCGACTGGTCGATCTGGGCCCTTCATAGGCTGTAGCGCCATGGATTATTATTACTTACTTACTGGCTTTTAAGGAACCCGGAGGTTCATTGCCGCCCTCACATAAGCCCGCCATTGGTCCCTATCCCGAGCAAGATTAATCCAGTCTCTACCATAATATCCCACCTCCCTCAAATCCATTTTAATATTATCTTCCCATCTACATCTCGGCCTCCGTAAAGGTTTTTTATCCCTCCGGCCTTCCAACTAACACTCTATATGCATTTCTGGATTCGCCCTTACGTGCTACATACCCTGCCCATCTCAAACGTCCGGATTTAATGTTCCTAATTATGTCAGGTGAAGAATACAATGCGTGCAGTTCTGTGTTGTGTAACATTCTCCTGTAACTTCATCCTCTTAGCCCCTAATATTTTCCTAAGCACTTTATTCTCAAAAACCTTAATCTCTGTTCCTCTGTCAAAGTGAGAGTCCAAGTTTCACAACCATACAGAAGAACCGGTAATATAACTGTTTTGTAAATTCTAACTTTCAGATTTTTTTGACAGCAGACTGGATGACAAAAGTTTCTCAACCGGATAATAACAGGCATTTCCCATATTTATTCTGTGTTTAATTTCCTCCCAAGTATCATTTAACTTATATTTGTTACTGTTGCTCCCAGATGTTTGAACTTCTCCACCTCTTCAAAAGGTAAATTTCCAATTTTTATATTTCCATTTCGAACAATATTCTCGTCACGAGACATAATCATATACTTTGTCTTTTCGGGATTTACTTCCAAACCTATCTCTTTACTTGCTTCCAGTAAAATTCCCGTGTTACAAGATATAGTAATGGAGGAAAAAAAAAAAGTAGAATATTTCCAAAACTTTTACTACTGTTAGCTGTACCTAACCCCTTAATGCAAATCGTTAGAGTAATTAAAAGGCATTATAGTATATTAACAACTACTGTTTTAGAGGTATACATTTTGAGTTTAAAGTGTAAATATTGCACTAGAATGTATGCCTATGTAGCCTACTTATTTGCTCTTCTATTTAGTAAGTAATTGCAATTAAATTTTATTCTTGCATTTCTTTACACACCAGATTTCATATTCTTCATTACACTTATTTCCTTTGTTGTTACCGGTGTCCATCTGTTCATTTATGTATTAGTTATGAAGATAAGTGTATTAAAGTATCAAATCAATTGCAGACCTATATCAAACAAACACATTTTTAATAAGACAAAGTAGTCCACAGCTGTGGAGTAACCGTCAGCGCGTCTGGCCGCGAAACCAGGTGGCCCGGGTTCGAATCCCGATCGGGGCAAGTTACCTGGGTTAGGTTTTTCCGGGGTTTTCCCTCAACCCAATATGAGCAAATGCTGGGTAACTTTCGGTGCTGGACCCCGGACTCATTTCACCGGCATTATCACCTTCATTTCATTCAGACGCTAAATAACCTAGATGTTGATACAGCGTCGTAAAATAACCCAATAAAAATAAAAATAAGACAAAGTAAATTTCTTTCAATTGTTACTCCGTTTGTGTACTCAGAGAATGTTGGTTTCATGTATGATGAAGAGCGCCTGGTGTTCTGTCTACCTGCAAAACATAAGGGATAACCAGTTGAAAATCGAATATTCGGTCGGTTGCCCGATTTTAACGGTCGAATCTAATCCGGTTGTAAGCGCTATTTTACAGCTCCCTGGTTCTTATCCCGTCTATGACATGGATGTTTAACAGATGTCAATGTTATGTCCTGCCTTGTCTTAGGTCTAGGGTTCGAGTTCCACCGTCTAGTTCCATATTGGGATAGAAATCATATTTAGGCCTTGGACAAAGGTTCTTGTCTAAACGGTTTTAATCTAAACCGGTTGTAAGCGCTATTTTACAGCTCCCGGGTTCTTATCCCGTCTATGACATGGATATTTATCAGATGTCAATGTTATGTCCTGCCTTGTCTTAGGTCTAGGGTTCGAGTTCCACCGTCTAGTTCCATATTGGGATAGAAATCATATTTAGGCCTTGGACAAAGGTTCTTGTCTAAACGGTTTTAATCTAAACCGGTTGTAAGCGCTATTTTACAGCTCCCTGGTTCTTATCCCGTCTATGACATGGATATTTATCAGATGTCAATGTTATGTCCTGCCTTGTCTTAGGTCTAGGGTTCGAGTTCCACCGTCTAGTTCCATATTGGGATAGAAATCATATTTAGGCCTTGGACAAAGGTTCTTGTCTAAACGGTTTTAATCTAAACCGGTTGTAAGCGCTATTTTACAGCTCCCGGGTTCTTATCCCGTCTATGACATGGATATTTATCAGATGTCAATGTTATGTCCTGCCTTGTCTTAGGTCTAGGGTTCGAGTTCCACCGTCTAGTTCCATATTGGGATAGAAATCATATTTAGGCCTTGGACAAAGGTTCTTGTCTAAACGGTTTTAATCTAAACCGGTTGTAAGCGCTATTTTACAGCTCCCGGGTTCTTATCCCGTCTATGACATGGATATTTATCAGATGCCAATGTTATGTCCTGCCTTGTCTTAGGTCTAGGGTTCGAGTTCCACCGTCTAGTTCCATATTGGGATAGAAATCATATTTAGGCCTTGGACAAAGGTTCTTGTCTAAACGGTTTTAATCTAAACCGGTTGTAAGCGCTATTTTACAGCTCCCGGGTTCTTATCCCGTCTATGACATGGATATTTATCAGATGTCAATGTTATGTCCTGCCTTGTCTTAGGTCTAGGGTTCGAGTTCCACCGTCTAGTTCCATATTGGGATAGAAATCATATTTAGGCCTTGGACAAAGGTTCTTGTCTAAACGGTTTTAATCTAAACCGGTTGTAAGCGCTATTTTACAGCTCCCGGGTTCTTATCCCGTCTATGACATGGATATTTATCAGATGCCAATGTTATGTCCTGCCTTGTCTTAGGTCTAGGGTTCGAGTTCCACCGTCTAGTTCCATATTGGGATAGAAATCATATTTAGGCCTTGGACAAAGGTTCTTGTCTAAACAGTTTTAATCTAAACCGGTTGTAAGCGCTATTTTACAGCTCCCGGGTTCTTATCCCGTCTATGACATGGATATTTATCAGATGTCAATGTTATGTCCTGCCTTGTCTTAGGTCTAGGGTTCGAGTTCCACCGTCTAGTTCCATATTGGGATAGAAATCATATTTAGGCCTTGGACAAAGGTTCTTGTCTTAACGGTTTTAATCTAAACCGGTTGTAAGCGCTATTTTACAGCTCCCGGGTTCTTATCCCGTCTATGACATGGATATTTATCAGATGTCAATGTTATGTCCTGCCTTGTCTTAGGTCTAGGGTTCGAGTTCCACCGTCTAGTTCCATATTGGGATAGAAATCATATTTAGGCCTTGGACAAAGGTTCTTGTCTAAACGGTTTTAATCTAAACCGGTTGTAAGCGCTATTTTACAGCTCCCGGGTTCTTATCCCGTCTATGACATGGAAGTTTACCAGATGTCAATGTTATGTCCTGCCTTGTCTTAGGTCTAGGGTTCGAGTTCCACCGTCTTCTTTCATATTGGGATGGAAATCAAATTTAGGCCTTTGACAAAGGTTCTTGAAGGACTGTATGTCTCATGGAGTTCTAGTAATGTTCTATTTCAACGCTTCGACCTTGTAGACTCTGTGATCTGCTGGTATTGTAAGAGTCCTCATTTAAGAAAGCCATCAAGAGTTGAACAAGAACCAGTTTAAAGCTAAATAACAGATGCAGAAATTGCTATCACAGTTCCAAGCCTTAATGAATGCAATTTGTTTGACTATAATTGATGGCTAGCTCTGCGGTTGGAACAATGGATGACGTCACTGCAACAACAAATCACTGCTTCATACTGCTGTAGAACCACCGCGGTTCAGCACGACAACGGTCTTACAATTTTATCATTCTATTACTTTCACAGTTTTTATTTAACCGAGCGAGTGGGTTCAAAACGGTAACGTTTCAGACTCGCATTCGGGTTCAAACCCCGTTGGCGGTAAATCTGACTGAGGCTTTTCATAGTTTCCCTCTATCACAAAGGTAAATGCCGGATCGGAAATTTACATACCATGATTCATCACCGCCTCAATCACCAATATCATAAACATTAATCAAAATCTATAATCAGTTACATCAACACAAGCCATCTACAACACAAATAGAAAACAGGAACTCAACAATATGAAAATGGTCTAGTGGTGCTCCAACCACGAGAAAGTCTCTCCCGGATGAGACGAAGCGGAGTAATGCTGTTGGTGTAATAAGATGTCATAAGGTCACACACGTGGGTACTCGTATCTCTATTGGCTCGCTGGCACAGCACAAACAATAACATTGATACACACATGTTTATACTACCCTAGTTACAAAATTAGATCACTGTTAATCTCCTGGTCTTTTAATCCCTCCATACAGGAAATAACAAATGCAGGAGAGCGCATGGTTTTTAAAGAGACGTTATAACGGTAATATTATCTATCTAGTACTTCGCTCCAATAGATGACGCAATAGTAAGCATATTCCTTTCAAGGTTGATCTCCTGGTTAGAGAACAGTACACACGCGATATGACCACAGATGTTAAAGCGTGTATAAATAAACTTAACAAAAAATTGATTTAGAAATAAAACTGTTGTTTATAGTTCATAAAACATGTTAATTTTAGAATGAGATTGTATTTGATATATTATTCCATTTGAAAGTTTTCGACGTCTGCTAAAAAATGAAATAATTTAATATTTGCCAATGACGCCGTCCCTTTGTCATTGACTTCGCCCCTCTTCGTCAATGGCCCCGCCCCCTTGCCATTGGCCCCGGCTACTTTGCCATTCGCACCGCCCCCTTTATCAATGGCCCCGCCCTCTTTGCCATTGACTCCGCCCCATCGCCTTTGGTCACGCCCCCTTTTGCCAATCATCTCACCTCTTCGTCAATGGCCCCACCCCTTGCCATTGGCCCCGGCTACTTTGCCATTGACACCGCCCCCTTTATTAATGGTCCCGAAGCCTTTGGCATTGACACCGTCCCCTTTGCCTTTGGCCATGCCCCCTTTTGCCAATGCTCCGCCCACTTTGACATTGACCCGGCCCATTTATTATTTGCCCCGCCCCCTTTACCAAAGGCCCTACCCTTTATTCCGTAGACCCAGCCCCCTTTGCTTTCGGCCACGTCCCCTTTGTCATTGGCCCCGCCCCCTTTTGTCAATGGCCCCGCTCCCTTTGTCTTTGATCCCGCCTGCTTTGTCATTGGCCCCGCCCCTTTATCATTGACCCTGCCCCCTTTACCATTGGCCCGTCCCCTTTTTCACTATCCCCTTGGTTAAAATAATAAGTAACTTTTGCGAGTAAACAGATTTTGATGTTTCTACCTGCCTCAAAATAATCCAATTTTTCTCAACATTAAATGAGTCAAGCTGTTTTCTTTAGTCTCCATTAACCCTTAAGCAGTAGCGCTTAACCATCCCCACCCACTTAAACCATTATTATCTCGAGTATACGAATTCCGATTTCAAAAATGTATACGGTTATTGTTACTAAATATGAAGTTACGAGCTCCGTAATATCCGACTGGGGTGTTCACAACACCCCGCGCGACGACATAAGGGTTAAATGGACCTGCTAAGGTTTTTATTTCAAGTGTGTTTTCTGGACTCAAATATTTTTGAGTTACGAAGTTCGACACTGAAGGACAATCGTACATTCTATTATACAATTTGTGAAAGAAAAGTTTAAAATTGTTTGGATACATCAAAGGAATGGATGCAAATACACTGGTCAAAAAAAGTTAAGCATATTTCCAGTTTACCCTATAATACCTGATATTTATGTTTCTTTTGGTTTTATGTGGCACGTATTATGTTTACCAATTCAAACTCTTTCATTTGTTTTATTCTGCATCACTAGGTAACGTCCAAATCACGGCTAGTAAACAAAGCCTGAAATTCGAGCAAAGTTCAATCAGTGTCGTTTTGCTTCATAGTGCTTCATAGTGCAGTACAATGGCTCGGAACACCCTTACAATGACAGACCGCATCAAAATCATCACTTTGATGGAACAAAACATGAGACAAGTTGATGTTGCTAACATCCTTCATGTGAATCAGAGTATTGTCTCCAGACTGTGGAGAAAGTTCCAGGAAACCTAGTCAATAGCAGATCGACCTCGCGAGGGCCGTCCACGCAAAACAACACCAGGTGAGGACCGGTATGTAAGGTTATCTGCACGTAGGAACCCTATAGCCTCAGCTACAACTCTGCGCCATGACCTGCGCGAAGCCACTGGTGTTGTAAGTAGCAATAGACTTCATGACATAGGGTTGTATGCTCGAAGACCACTCAAGACTCCAGCACTCCGTCCACATCACAGGGGTGCTCGTGCAAGATGGGCTAGAGCACATGAGAATTGGACACGAGACCAATGGACCAGAACTTTATTCTCAGACGAAGTGAGAATGGGCCTACACCCTGACAACAACTCTATTCGCGTATGGAGACGAACAGGGGAACGAAATCATCCCTCAATGACCGTGGAACGTCACCAACAGTTTGGTGGTTCAATCTTGTTTTGGGCAGGTGTCATGTTTGGCCGCCGCACACCACTGGTTTCAATAGAGGAAAACATGACTGCTGCCGTGTATGAGAACAACATCCTCCAACCCATAGTAAGTGGTTTTGCAGAGACTTTAGGAGAAGGGTTCACTCTACAGGACGATAATGCTCGGCCTCATCGTGCTCATAGTGTGCAGCGGATACTGGTAGAACATGGGATCCGAAGAATGGATTGACCAGCATGCTCACCGGATATGAACTGCATAGAGCATGCATGGAGCTTTCTCAGGAGAGCCATTTCCAATCGTCCACATCACCCATTAACGATTCAAGAACTCAGGAATGCTGCCTTGGAAAAATGGGAAAATTTGCCTCAGGAGAGCTTAGATGCGTTGGTACTGAGTATGCCCTGTCGCATACAAGAGTGCCTCAGGGTTCGTGGAGGACCAACACGTTATTAAACAGGGTACTGAAAGCACCATTTCCTTTTCTTTGATGATGTACGAATTTCAACTTCCCTTATCTTTTCCGTTGTTTCCAAACAATGCAACTTTTTCATTTATTATTGAGTCCATTGTTAACAAATTGTGTATTTCTACTTTTAAGTTAATTCTGTGGAACCAAGAAACCCAATTAAAATTTATCTATGTTATTTTAATTAATAAAAACCGTTATATGCCTAATTATGCTTAACTTTTTTTGACCAGTGTAGTTTACCAAGGAAGAATGTGTCAAAACTGGGATGAAAGCATGGTTGGAGAATATTATTGGTATGATAGAAGCCAGTGGATTGTAGGGCGGTTACTGGAAAGATAGAAAAGAAGAAAATTTCAAAGGTACAAAAATTGAACACAGGAAGATTTAACTTATTTACATTTAAAACATATCCTCCTGAGACCTGAGACATTGCTTGTTCTATTTTTAAAGCTCAATATAATTCGACACTTCAAAAAATGGTCACTGAATTGCAGAAAAATGCTGAAAAAATTGTACAGGTTACAGTTACGGGCGGAAAAGGGTTATTTTATACTCTAATTCGGGTCTCGGCACATATTATCTCTTTTTAGCACCTAGAAACCAATTCCCTAATCATAAATCTGGAGTAGGCTACAACGAGGATCGAACACGGATCCAGTGTCCTAGCTACTGCGCACTATATTGCCGGTATTCGAAGTAACAGAAGCCATATTACTCACTACAACTTCCCAAAAATTGTAAAAAATTGTAAATAACTGGAGATAATTGTAAAATTGTAAAAATTGTAATTGTAATCTTGTAAAATTTTGACTTGTTCCAAATCTTAAAGCTTCATTGCTAATGTAAGATCTATGGAACATAATAAATGAAATGAAAAAAACTGTTACAGAAGAAGTGATAGTAGCAGTAACAGAAGCAGTATTACAAACAACAATTTATTAGCATACTAGTAACTGAAGATGCCAAGTTGAACGTAAGTAAGTTTAACAAATATTGGTTCTATAGTCGCCACAAGGACTATTCTTAATAGACCCGATTCCAGTCAACAATCGAGAGTGGTAATCCAATTTCCAGACAAAACAAGTGTCGCCAACTGGACCACGACAACTTCCTTTTCTCCGTCGTCACCATTATCGTCTTGTTTCCGACGAGAAAGGCTTGTCCGGTAATGGACCGTATCCAGGCAACCGCAGCAGACAGAGTAACGGGATCAGCCTTTATGAGACAAATGACTGTGCCAAACGGGACGCTTGCTTCAACTGCAAGAACCATTACGTATCGTCATTCATTCACAGTGTTCTGCCAAAGGACAGGTCTTTCACTGC
The DNA here is from genome assembly GCF_040183065.1 of Periplaneta americana. NCBI lineage: Eukaryota > Metazoa > Arthropoda > Insecta > Blattodea > Blattidae > Periplaneta > Periplaneta americana. The sequence goes on along the minus strand of NC_091131.1, from coordinate 12,868,753 downwards.
AAATCCAGCATTCTTCAATCTTTCATATTTTCTGCTTTCCTCTTAGTCTCCGCATACGATCCATATATCTTAATGTCGTCTATCATGCCATGGATTAAACTACTATTGTATTAATGACTTAAGAGAAAAAAAATGACTAGAGCATACCTACACAAACAGCGCTCAACGAGCGCGCGCGGAGCGGGAGAGCTGTGTTTACCGCTCGCCGAAACGGAGAGAAAGATACGTCAGAATGACATAGACTTACTATAGGTAGAGGAGAGGGAAACGACCACTCAGTTATCTAGTGGAGTGCAGTGTGTAGGCCTAGTTACTTACTTACTTACTTACTGGCTTTTAAGGAACCCGGAGGTTCATTGCCGCCCTCACATAAGCCCGCCATTGATCCCTATCCTGAGCAAGATTAATCCAGTCTCTACCATCATATCCCACCTCCCTCAAGTGCATTTCAATATTATCTTCCCACCTACGTCTCGGCCTCCACAAAGGTCTTTTTCCCTCCGGCCTCCCAACTAACACTCTATATGCAGTGTGTAGGCCTATTCTCAGCAACTGTTTCACGTTGCTTACCTACTGCTACAGTCCAGTATGGAGGAATCTAAAAGACGGAACATAACATTTAACATTTAACGATTTACAGCTCGAACTTACTGATCTTCAGTGTGATCTAAGAGCTAAAGATCGTTTGAATAATACTACTAGCCTGGTTGAGTTTTACAAGACTAAACATTAGCAATAATATCCACGACTACACAGGCTGGCTGTGAAAATGATTGCTATGTTTGGCTCAACATTTGTATTTGTGAGCAACTGTTTTCTATAATCAACTTTAATAAAGACAGACATCGAACATCTGTAACTGATGTTTCATTACGATCAGTAGGCTACTGTTCCTTTCAGCTGCCAACAGCATAAAACCTCGTTTTGATATACTGATAAATAAAAATATAACAAAATGATATTGTACATTTAAGTAGCTATAGAATTTCTACTATTTCTGTAAAATAAATATTTCTTTATTAATTAATAATAGTCCAAGATAGTTTTTCAAACACTGAATGGGAATTCATTTCATAAACACTCGTACTAGTACTTCCTTTTGTGTATATTTTGTACGAGATCTCCCCTTCTTCCAGTCCACCCTTATACAGAGCGCAGCTAATATCTGCATTCCGCTCATGAGCTGTGAGCCGGCTCGGAGAGCGCAAACCTTGTGCAGGCCTGCACTAGAGCATTGATTCGAGTGCTGTGATACGGTATCACGGGAACTATGAGGATCCGAGTGTGCGCAAGAAGCGGCATAAGTAACACCGATTTTCAAGTTGTTATATTTTGTAAAGGAAGAAAAAAAAACAGACGACTATCACCATGTTTCTTAACGAACGAAAATTAGCTTAAATACGAATTTTCAATAAATTCAAGCTACACGACATGGGACGGTTCCCTTATAAGACAAATTCACGCTACAGGAAAGCAGTTTTTTTTTGTGTCTGAGGCTGTACAGACCCAGAATCTCAATCAGAGGTAATAAAATTGTTACCTAGTGTAATATAATAAAAACGAGTACCACACTTCAGGGACCATGTTCAAAAAAGTTGAACAAAAGAGTAGCATTGAATACTTACTTACTTACTTACAAATGGCTTTTAAGGAACCCGGAGGTTCATTGCCGCCCTCACATAAGCCCGCCATCGGTCCCTATCCTGAGCAAGATTAATCCAGTCTCTATCATCATATCCCACCTCCCTCGAATCCATTTTAATATTATCCTCCCATCTACGTCTAGGCCTCCCCAGAGGTCTTTTTCCCTCCGGCCTCCCAACTAACACTCTATATGAATTTCTGGATTCGCCATTACGTGCTACATGCCCTGCCCATCTCAAACGTCTGGATTTAATGTTCCTAATTATGTCAGGTGAAGAATACAATGCGTGCAGTTCTGCGTTGTGTAACTTTCTCCATTCTCCTGTAACTTCATCCCTCTTAGCCCCAAATATTTTCGTGAGAACCTTATCCTCAAACACCCTTAACCTATGTTCCTCTCTCAGAGTGAGAGTCCAAGTTTCACAACCATACAGAAGAACCGGTAATATAACTGTTTTATAAATTCTAACTTTCAGATTTTTTGACAGCAGACTGGATGACAAAAGCTTCTCAACCGAATAATAACAGGCATTTCCCATATTTATTCTGCGTTTAATTACCTCCCGAGTGTCATTTACATTTGTCACTATTGCTCCAAGATATTTGAATTTTTCCACCTCTTCGAAGGATAAATCTCCAATTTTTATATTTCCATTTGTTACAATATTCTCGTCACGAGACATAATCATATACTTTGTCTTTTCGGGATTTACTTCCAAACCTATTGCTTTACTTGCTTCAAGTAGAATTTCCGTGTTTTCCCTAATCGTTTGTGGATTTTCTCCTAACATATACACGTCATCCGCATAGACAAGAAGTTGATGTAACCCGTTCAATTCCAAACCCTCTCTGTTATCCTGAACTTTCCTAATGGCATATTCTAGAGCAAAGTTAAAAAGTAAAGGTGATAGTGCATCTCCTTGCTTTAGCCCGCAGTGAATTGGTAAAGCATCAGACAGAAGCTGGTCTATACGAACTCTACTGTAAGTTTCACTGAGACACATTTTAATTAATCGAACCAGTTTTTTGGGAATACCAAATTCAATAAGAATATCATATAAAACTTCTCTCTTAACCGAGTCATATGCCTTTTTGAAATCTATGAATAATTGATGTGCTGTATCCTTATACTCCCATTTTGTCTCCAATATCTGTCGAATACAAAAAATCTGATCAATAGTCGATCTATTACGCCTAAAACCACACTGATGATCCCCAATAATTTCATCTACATATGGAGTTAATCTTCTCAAAAGAATATTGGACAGAATTTTTTTAGCATTGAATACTACTTACTTAAAAGCTCAACAAAAAAAAATTGTCAAATGTTTACACTTCCATGAGAGGAAGATTGTAAAACGATGTCTGCAGAGTGTGTTTCGCCCGACCGAAATCCACAGGTAATGCCCCAGCAACGGTCTGATGCGGCGATCGATAGCTGGCCCGGTTCTATGTATAGAGCCCGCAATGCTGAAAGATGGTCGCACATGACAAATATCAGTGCTCCAAATCAGAAGAAATTACAGGCTAGCTCTAAAAAATTATCTTTCTGTCGTCGAAACGTACGTTCGCCTGTCAACAACAGTCATTTCATTCCCGGCGGCACGCAAAGTCGCTCCGAAATGAACGTCGTTAAGACTGAAATGAGACGGAAACTCATACATTCATTTGTTCGCTGGATGGACGCCATTTAGCTGTTCTTTTGTTTTATCTTTCTGTTTTGTTTTCCATAATTCAAATTTCCTGCTTCTTCAAAACGACTGTCAGATCGATTTACTGCGTTGCTATGGTGAATTTTATACAGTTTTCAATTCAATGCAAACTTATTAATCAGAAGTCTAACTCAATAAACGACATCTCTAAATTATAGAAGCTGTTCTTCGCCTAACGGATCAAGTTGCATATTTCCCGACTATGTAATCTGCGGACCCTGCGTTGATTCCTGATAGAGACGAGGACATTAAATTTGCTTTGCTTTCACTGGGACTGTGTTTGTTCTCAAACACGCTTTAAAATCTGTGGTAATATCGCGTGTTTAGGATCTTCGGGTACACCAGTTGAGTTCCTGATTCTATTGTGTGTTGTAGATGGCTTGTGTCTATGTAACTGATTTTAGATTTTTTGATTAATGTTTATGGTATTGGTGATTGAGGCCGTGATGAATCATGGTATGTAAATTTACAATCCGGCATTTGCCTTTGTGACTGAGAGAAACTATTAAAAAACTCCGGTCAGAATAATCGCTTCGGGAGTTGAACCAGGGACTTCCCAAATGCGACTCTCAAAGCTACTGTCTCAGCCAACTCGCTCAGTTCTCTAAGCCTTAACTTTGCCCCTTTTTGTCTTAAGTTGTGAACTTATGCTATTTTAATCATATCACAAAGTCTCAGTATTAGGGGAGAGTTGCCGAAATTGGACCGTTGCCTAAATTGGACCGCAGTTGTATTTCCATATAAGAAGTATTTGAAACATTTCAGTTAGCACCACTGCTTGCTAACGCTGCCTAAGATACTCATCTTGAAGTTCAGTGAACTGCAGCCATCTTAGCGAATAGGATTGCCGTTACTGTGTTTAGGTGTTCTTTCTTACAATTTTTAAGCTACGGATCTTAAGCTTCTGTATACAGTGGGAGTAAGTAATAACAATTTCTATACTATACATTACAAGTCTTTTTCATTAGCTACTATTTTCGTGTATTAAAACTAGTTTTTAATTTCATGTGTTTGTTTAGTCTCGTCTGTCTGCATACATGAACAAGTTGCCTAGGTTGGACCTCTGCGCGTTGCCTAGATTGGACTGGTCCAATTTAGGAAACTGTTGTTAGTATTTCTTTTAAACATGAATATAAACTATTATATTATGGTCAACTTTAAGAAAAAGTAATGTATTGGGGGATTCTGTGTCTTTATGTTTCCAAGATGTCAAAAAGGGGAACCTACCGGAAATGAAATGATACATTGAAGATGACAGTAGCAGCACGGTCTACTATATACAGTCACGAAGCTTGAGGTGATTTTTTGCAAATCTCGTGATAAAGCACTCCAAGCGGTTAGCAACTAGAAACAATAGACTGTCCACGGCCGACTTTGGACTGAATCGTATTTCCATCGAGTGCTAGCTCGTTGGGTATTTCACATTGATGCTTGTGAAATGTTCGTTATTGGTTGTAATGAAAATGTTAATGGCTAAAATACAATAATTGGAATAATAATATTTTACTAGAGACGTAGAAAAATTAAGTTTGTTTTAATGAAATTTATTGATCACGTTTTATTTTCAATTCTGGTGGGATTATTATTGCTTAGGCCTACTTTTTTTTTCAAAGGATATGTTTTTAATTATAGCTGTTAATTTTGTTGTTATTTTTATTTGTTACTTTATTAGAGACGTAGAAAAAGTCTGTTACAATAAAATTTATTAATCACGTTTTATTTCCAATTCTGGTGTGATTATTATTGCTTAACCTCATCTCACTTTGTTAACTACGTAAGCCTACACTACAAGTACCGGTACACGTAAGTTAATCCATTAATACATATTTCCATTATTATTGTTGTAAAGGGAAATGCAAATTGATATTTATTGGTTTTATAGTTAATTATCGCTATAATCTTGAATGAGTGAAGCTATTATAGTAAATTTCAGTTCGTTTTGCACAAACAAAAATAATATTAACCTATTTCTTGCAGGTATCTTCGAGTTTATGGTGGAATTTAATATACTTCATTAAAATAATAAATTAACTTTATGCATTTAATATTTCAATAATGGAAGGAAGGTGTTAATTTTTCCAAAAGAATACAACGAAAGTGTAACATATTTTGTCGGCTGCTAGGAGAGAGATCTGCGATGATGAGGCGATAGTAGCGATCCTAGTGGTGGGCAACTATCCATGTTTGCATTTTTACTACATATTGAGCTTCGCGACTGTATATAGTAGATTGTGGTAGCAGCATAAAGGAATGGTGACTACGGACTCAACGAGTGTGCTGGCGTAGTTATATGAAGTGTCATAGGCTACAGCAAAGAGACATGCTGATTGTATTAACGCTTTCCAATGAAGTCCTTCGGAAGGCAAGCAACCTTCAATTGAGATACGGAAAAATTATTGCAGACTACATTCCCTTGTTTGAAGAAAGGTTTTATGGGTTGACAATCAAAGATGTGCATAAGCTTGCTTTTGATGTCGGAGAAAAATATGATGCTCTCTACACCTTTAACAAGGAGAAAAAAAAATGCCGGAAAAAAGTGGTTCTGTGCTTCTATGAAGCAAAACTCAAAAATTTCTTTCCGTCACCCAGAAGGGACATCAATGGCCCGAGCTAAGGAGTTCAATAGGGAGAGTGTTAATCAGTTTTCCAAACTGCTGGAAAAAAGTGGCACAGCAAACACTGTGTTCAACGTTGACGAATCTGGGTTTACAACGGTGCAAAAGAGGCAACAGAAAGTTATAGCCCAGAAAGAGAAGCGCCAAGTCGGAGCCGTAAGTGGTGAAAAAGGTGTAAGCACAACATAGTCTGTGTTGTCAATGCGGCGGGGTTCTTTATACTGCCACTGGTAACTTTCAAACGCAAGAGGAAATCATGGAAATCATGTCAGCTTTTCATTTCTTTATGTCTACGATTTTCTTACTCACAGGAGTTTCGTAGCCAAACAGAGGACTCTCCAGTTCTATGTAACAATTTTTTTTTTTTTTACTTTTCTATGAGTTTTCCTGTAATTTTGAAATAGGCTATGTAACCGAGACAAGCAACTAATACAAAACTAATTCAGTGCAAAGAGAAATATTCTGAGTGTAACAATCAGCTTGAATGCAATAGTGTTTCTGTAATTAATTTATCTTGTTTTTCTTTAATTTTTCATCAAACTTCAGAGAATGGATAACTTCTTTCACCAAATGTTAATATCTGATACATTTTAACGTAAAATTTGGTGAATTAAATATATTTATAATAAATACCCTTCTTCTACTTATTTGTTTACTATCACTAATGTATTTTTGTGAGGTCCAAATTGGGACACTATGAGTCCAAATTAGGCAACCGGTTTCCCAAATTGGACCATTTCCATGATTTTGGTTTTACCTTTTTACATTTATTAGGAATTGTGTAATTTAATATATAACATTATAGGATGAAAGTGCATAGAATGTAGAATGTGGTAGAACATACTTTGATTTAATTTAATCATTATTAAAAGACATGGGATTAAAAACAAAAAACTGGTTCAATATAGGCAACCTTCCCCTATTAATTCATTTCCCTATAGAGGATTCCACGCTAAGAAAAAAAAAGCACTGAGCATATGGAGCTGTTCTATCAGGTGGCCAGTTGCCATAGAAACTCCCACCTACCACATAGCTTCTACAATGTAGGGGACTACTAGGAAAGGCCCATAAAACCAATGCTTTTTTTTTCTTTACGTGGATGCTCTACTGGGTGTTCATTTCAAAGTGTGTCATGACGTCACTGTTGTTGGGTCACCGATTTGAAGCGAGTTTCAGCTTATATGTTAGAGAAGTTGCCTATTAATCAAGGCGTTCTTCAATCTGAACTTGAGAAGTGTACGGTATAACTTGAACGTCGTAGCAACAGATGGCGGTCTGTACGGTCTGTGTGCTACCATAACCTCTTTCGAACTGTGTTTTGCGCCGGCAAGTCGTACGCAGGGTATTTGTTATCATCGGTTGCGTACGGTAACATTCCACAACACAAATCAAATGCTCCGTGTCCATGTTGACCGTCGAAGTTAATGTCAACAAATACGTAAGTAATCGTCTTAACCCTCTCTCCATATCCCGACAGTACGTATTTCCAAACAGTTCACATTCCTGCCACTATCGGCGTTACCGTACGTATCGGTACGTACTCTTCAGAATGAACGCCGTACTTGATAGGCAACTTCTCTACCTCATAGGTTATACACCTCTGCGGAAGTGTAGGAAGATTGAATTCTCTAGGCTCATCGGCTAGCCACATGACGGCATACAGCGAGCCATGACACACTTCGAACTGAACACCCAGTATAGTCGCTGTATTTCAAGTAATCTAATGGATTTCATAAAATCCCTGTCAAATTTTTCTTGTTTACTTTCTGTCTCCTAAAAGACCCGTACAGATGCAAATTTGGAAAAGTCGTCATTCTTCATCTCATGGCAATAAAATGAAATTTCTGGAATAAACAACCAAGTCCAAAGCAATACAAAGATAAACTGTTGCAAAATAGCGACAAATAGAACAGAATCCAACTAATATTTTTCTAAGCGTTTATATGGGCGCTTTCTACAAGATTTTAACATTAATCCGGAGGTCTGGGCAACTACGCTTCAAACTCAGCTCCTTGCTTGAAGGAACAGGACGCACAAAGAAATCAATACAATGAAATGGAAGCCAGCCTTATGTATGAAAATAAGGTAACACTATATAAACATTATTTTATATACATAAGAAAAAATGAAGACAATGAACATTGATTATATAGAACCAATCACAAGACAAACAACGTTTAGAAACCAGCCAACCACAGAATGGGGAGCCGGCGCCTTGTGGGCGTGGTCTGGGGTAAAATATTAAGTCCTGACTGCGGGGAGGACGAGGGGAAGAATGTGACGTGCTGAGAGGGCGGCCTAGATGCCCACGGCGCATGCCCGCACGCAGGCGTCGTGAACAAGCGACGGTCGACGCCAGATTGGAAAGATCTAGACGGAGGAGGTGCTTCGAACCGACGCTGTACAGACCTGGACATAGAATCTGCTACACCAACATCAACAACCTCTGTACGGGAAGGAATACCCATATTCCATTAAATATGTTTTAAGAAAAATAAATACCAACTCTGCATTCGTTACATATACAGGGTGATTCACGAGGATTTATCGTCCCTTACGGACCTTATCTCCGAAGACATTCTGAGCAAAAAATGACATATAAACATTTGTCCTAAACCCAATATTTTCAGAGTTACACTAATATGAAGTTGTTTGTAAAATAACACTAGACTATTCTTGAGTTTTATGGGTAAAAGAATATTACAGACTAGCCGTACCCGTGCGCTCCGCTGCACCCGTTAGAAATAAATATAAAGTAATTATATAATTAAAATAGGACGTTTGATCCAGGGAACATTCGTGTTTGATTGAAGGATAAATCGTTTAATATGTTACTTAATTTAAATTGTATTTAAATTGCGATCATTTTGGTTCAGAGACCACTCATTTGGTGCAATGACAATTCCTTTAACATGTTTCTTAATTTTTATTACATGCAACCATAGTTTAATGAACACTGACATCATTTAATTCTCTGCGATTAAAATGAATGTGTAACTTACATAAACATTATTTTAAGAAATACAGGAAACGAATGTACAGAATAGCCTATCAAGTTTTCTGTGCATAAAAAGCTATTTTAATCTTACCTGTCCTCAATTCACTCACAAGTTACTGTAATAATATTATAGCATTATGTCCATCTAGAGAAACTACACTTTCCAATGTTGAAATAATAATTAATTATACAAATCGGTTTATTTAGCTTCCGATATTACTTCATACAAACACAGAAACATTCTCTGTAGGCTATCTTTCATAGCTTTCGATTGTTGTTATCCAAGGCCCCTTATAAACGAAGTCATTTGTTTTTTATTTCATTACATCGTCTTAGATAGCAGTTATTTTAATTTTAAAACTCATTTATCTCATTAAATATCAGTCCTATCAAAATTTTTCAAAGAATAAAACTTATTGGAAATACGTTTTAAAGAAACTTTTGTTATGTAACATTTTTCACAAAAATCAATAATAAGCGAGATATTTCGATTTATTTAATTCAGGCCCCCTTATAACTTCCCTTTTAAATAAGGTATTTTGAATGCCATATAGCCTAAAATCTAAGTTACAACGAACTTAATTTATATTTCAATTTTCATCGAAATCCGTTCAGCCATTATCGCGTGAAAAGGTAACAAACATCCAGACAGACAGACAGACATACAAACAAAAATTTCAAAAAAGCGATTTTCAGTTTCAGGGTGGTTAATTATATATGTTAGGACCAATTATTTTTGGAAAATCGAAAATTGCCAGAAAAATTTCGGCTACAGATTTATTATTAGTATAGATAAAGAATGAACTCTTCAAGAGTATCATTCTTTTTAATTACGGTACCTAGTATTTTGAATTAATATTTGAGGAGAAAAATTCGCTCCAGCGCTGGGGATCGAACCCAGGTCCTTGGTTCTACATACCAAGCGCTCTGACCGCTGAGCTACGCCGAATTCAATCCACAGCACCGGATCGAACCCTTCTCCTTCAATGTTTCCCTTTGTGGCCTGACTCCAAGTTAGGCATATACGTTGACGTATATGTCCAATGTCAACTGTCATTATACTAGGAGCGCACTCAGCTGAGTGACTTGTTTGGCCGGGATTCCGCAGTATTCCGTAGTATTCTGAAGCTAAAAATGTGCTGTGAATTCCATAGTTGCTTCGTACAAAATATATGTATATATATTTTTTCGATTTTTATGTACAAAATTACATTTTCTTACGCATTTATCACAACAATTGTTACAAATCACGCCACTCTTGTAAATTCTTCAAGACTGTACATTAGGATGCATAATCAAACTGTAAAGAATCAAGTTCCTAAAGTCGTATGATTTGTAATAATTTTTGTGATAAGTTCGTAAGAATGATGTCATTTTTAGTTTAAAAATTGGAAAATAAAATCTGTACAAAGCAATCAACAACACATTTTTAGCTTCAGAACACTAGCCAATTAAAGAAATGACACTTCTGAATGGTTCATTCTCTACTTGTAATATTATTTTTATATAAAAATGTAAGGAAAAAGTTTCTGATGTCACTGTATATACCTAAATGAAGACTTTCCATAACAGCTAACAACAATCACATTATAATCATCTTCCGGTTCATCTACCACGGTTGAATAGTCAAAAAGTGAAAATGTTATATTTAAAAGGCTTCGTACATTGATATGAAACTATGTTTGGGAAATAGACGCTCTGCTTAAGATTTTCTGTCAGTTCTTCCCCTTAAGGATTTTTGTTGAAAGGATTTTTGCATATATCTTGCTATACATCTTATGTTAGGGGGTGAAACAATTCCGGAAGTTAATAAATGTAAATACTTAGGAATAACATTTAGCAGCGATCTCGGCTGGGGGGAACACGTTACTGACACAGCGGGAAAAGCATGGAGAGCGTTACACTTTGTGATGAGGGTACTAAGGAAAGGCTCTGATAAATCCAAAGAGATTGCATATAAATCACTAGTTCGTCCAGAAATGGAATATGGTGCTGCATGTTGGGATCCTTAGAGACTAGAACATATTAAGACACTGGAAAAGTTTCAAAAACGGGCTCTCAAGTGTTGTCGTAATAATTCACCATTAAAATGGGACACACTCACGGACAGGAGAACGCGAATTCGATTATGCGCACTGTTCAAAACATACAGAGGTGAGCCTGCCTGGAGAGAAATAAAAAATAGGTTGCAGCCGCCAAATTACTCTTCAAGGAACGACCACTCATATAAATTGAGGGAAAGAAGGCAGAGGACGGACACTGGAAAGTTTTTTTTTTCTCAATCGTGCTATCAGGGACTGGAATGCTTTACCTGCAGACTTACTAAAGGCTTTAGCAATAACCAAAAATGTATTTAAAAATAGGCTTAAGGACTTTACTAATAGACGGGAGTATATTATACACACTACTTAAAGGGTGTAATTGATATCTTGTTACTTGATGTGTTATATCAATGAGGAAGTGTGTTGTGTCAGTGAAGTGTGTAGTGCCAGTGAAGTCTATTGTGTAAGGGAAATGTGTTGGTGTCAGTGAAGTGGCTGTGCAAAGTATATTAACAGTGAAATGGTTAGAAGTGCAGAATCAGTGCAGTGAGTGAGTTGACAGCGAAATAAGTGTAGTGCCGAAAGGTACTTGTGCAGGCATGAACCTGTCACACTCGTGGGTCTTAGTTCGAATTTAGGGTTAAGATACAAATTAGATTTATTTTAAATGTTATTTTAAGTGAACATGCTTCATTTAATTTAGGATGCTCCTTATTATTATTATTATTATTATTATTATTATTATTATTATTATTATTATTATTATTATTATTAATTATTGTTTTTATTACTCACTTACTTACTTACAAATGGCTTTTAAGGAACCCGAAGTTTCATTGCCGCCCTCACATAAGCCCGCCATCGGTCCCTATCCTGTGCAAGATTAATCCAGTCTGTATCATCATATCCCACCTCCCTCAAATCCATTTTAATATTATCCTCCCATCTACGTCTCGGCTTCCCCAAAGGTCTTTTACCCTCCGGCCTCCCAACTAATACTCTATATGCATTTCTGGATTCGCCCATACGTGCTACATGTCCTGCCCATCTCAAACGTCTGGATTTAATGTTCCTAATTATGTCAGGTGAAGAATACAATGCGTGCAGTTCTGCGTTGTGTAACTTTCTCCATTCTCCTGTAACTTCATCCCTCTTAGCCCCAAATATTTTCCTGAGCACCTTATTCTCAAACACCCTTAAACTATGTTCCTCTCTCAGAGTGAGAGTCCAAGTTTCACAACCATACAGAACAACCGGTAATATAACTGTTTTATAAATTCTAACTTTCAGATTTTTTGGCAGCAGACTGGATGATAAGAGCTTCTCAACCGAATAATAACAGGCATTTCCCATATTTATTCTGTGTTTAATTTCCTCCCGAGTGTCATTTATATTTGTTACTGTTGCTCCAAGATATTTGAATTGTTCCACCCCTTCGAAGGATAAATCTCCAATTTTTATATTTCCTAATCGTTTTTATTAGTTGTGTTTATTATTAATTGTCTTTATTGAGTGTAATTAGTTACCACTGCTACCGAATATAAACCCATTTGCAGTGTGAAAAAAACACACACACAAGCACGCACGCACACACACAAACACACACACACAAACACACACACACAAACATACACACAAACACACACACAAACACACACACAAACACACACACAGACACAAACACACACACAAACACAAACACACACACACAAACACACACACACAAACACACACACACAGACACAAACACACACACACACACAAACACACACACACACTAGTTTTCTATATGAAGTCTGTAATGTCCTGGTTGCGTCTCTCATGTTGGACCATTGCCGGACGCTATTGCAATGCTGTTATGAACATGTGTGAACAAGTAAGAATCGGAGAAAAACATTACTTTAATAAACTGTTGACAGCCACAGATAACCTGGGAAGTGATTTCCTTGTAACAGCTATTCTACTGATGTACGGTTAAAAATCAATGCATGAAGAGAGCATAACAAGGGCAGCCTGAACCAGGTTATGCTAAACGACAAAAGCTGGCTGTCTCACAGAATGTCAACAACAGTTACGTGTTTCAAGCATTTAGCAAATGACATCCTGAGTTCTGTACAAGCTCCCAGAATAAAAAAGAAGGCTTGAAAAATGGATCTGCATTGGAACAAGGCTCCCTAGCGCTCTCCGTCGCAGCCAGTTCTAATAGATTCGTTCGGTAAAATGACTGATTTGACGTCGACTATTATGTCTTGTTCTAAGCCGGGATTTAGTATTCTTCTGCTTGAAGGAATTGAAAGCAATCTTTAATGATTTGGAAATGTATTGCCAAATTAATTATCAATCATAGATCTGTCGAAAGGGAAATGTTAAAAGATCAAAGAAAAGATGTCTTAAGGAGCTTTTAGCTGTTGAAATTTCATCATAAAATCGAAATTGAATTAAAAGGCCTAATAATATAGCTGATGATGAATTGATAATGACGACGATGAAGAATTGACAACCATAATGATGATGATGGTACAAATATTTATTTATTTATTTATTTATTTATTTATTTATTTATTTTAATTATTTATTCGTTTACGCATTTACGTATTTATTCTTTCATTCTATGTTTTATTTATTTATTTATTTATTTATTTATTCGATTATGCATTTACGTATTCATTCATTCATTCTATGTTTTATTTACTCATTTATTTATTTATTTATTCGATTATGCATTTACGTATTTATTCATTCCTTCTATGTTTCATTTACTCATTTATTTATTTATTTATTTATTTATTTATTTATTTATTCGATTATGCATTTACGTATTTATTCATTCATTCTATGTTTTATTTATTTATTTATTCGATTATGCATTGACGTATTAATTCATTCATTCTATGTTTTATTTACTCATTTATTTATTTATTTATTTATTCGTTTATGGATTTA